>NC_044983.1:100985938-101088438 GCF_008728515.1 Papio anubis | reverse complement strand
ACACAGCACTACAGGCATCCTGAAAACCATCTTAATACCCTTAGTAACCATATGTTCTCAGACAGGCACCTAAACACTCAGAGCCTTCTTATCCAACACAGATTTCACAGTTCTGCAAATTAAATGAGACAATGTATCTGAAAGCATCTAGCACAGTGTCCAGGAACACAGCTGTTTTTTGAACATTGGCAAAGGGTTGGAGGAGAGAAGGAATTGCTTTTACAACTTTAAATGAATTTCAAAGATAAGTCTCTACTTAATAGTACAAATGTCTCTGTTGTAAATCAACACATTAGGGACCTTAATTTGAAGACTCTATTTAAATATGAAGTATGAACGAATTATGCAAGAAGTCTCAAACTTTGAGATTTTCTTTGCATGAGATTTAATGATGTAGACCGGAAATTGTGGTAGACTATGCATTTCCTGTGTCTCCCTCAGAGAAGGCTATATTCCCGTCTCATTGACAGACAGTCCAGGGTGTTCGCTTTGACCAATGAAAGGTGTGCATGAGTCACATGTGTCATTTCTTATTGGAAGTTTTATAAAACTAGCTTGTGCTTTAACATGGTCTCTTTTCTTTCTGCCACAAGATAAGCATTGTTCCAGATAGCAGTTTCATGAGCTTGGGATGGGAAATAAATTATGGAATAGTGCTAGAGCTAACTTTCGACAAGTACATAGCATAAATTGTTTTAAGCCACTGAGATTTTCGGAGTCACTTGTTATTGCAGCCATCCTATTCTGATTGATACAGACATTTATATCGAGGATCTTGAACCACTGGAAATAAAAACTCTCTAGATTCTAGAAATTCCATCATAGCGTCTGTATTTTTAGTCAATCCAGAACTCATAACTTTTCCAATATGAGTACTATTACAATTACAATACCTTCTCTAATGTGAGTACTATTGCAATTTACTATAAAAACCATTTTAAAGTTTATTTGCATACTTGTTAAAGGAATGGTTTCAAACTTTTTACAATCTGGCCTCAAACTATCTTTCTAATCTTATCTCTCATGACATTGTCCTGTGACTCTGACACTTCAGCCATATAGAGCTGTTTGATTTTGTTTTTTCTAAACATACTATGATCTTTACTTTTCATCTTGAAGTTTCTTCTTTCTGGAATAGCCTCCTTCCTTTGTCTGCTGTTGAACAGAATTCTACCAATCCTTCCTGATCAGCAATATCAATTGTTCTATGATACCTTTCTGCAACACTCCCGATAACTCCATTCCCTTCTATCTTTCCCCCAGCACATGGTTGGCATATTTATATTTATTAAAGCACCGATTTATTGAGTGGTAATTATTTGTTTTCCTAGCTCAGTATCCTCTTTTCACCTAAAAGCCACAGTGCAATGAGGGGAGCACTATAATTAGTTTGTAACCTGAACAAAGTACCAGGGGATGATAGTTATATCCATCTGTTCATTAAATAGTTGGAGGTTGACTTGTTAATAGCCTAATTTTTCAAAAGCTTTAGCTGAGAGAACAGGTTAAAACTATTTTTTGCATAATTAGGAATAAAACTTTATTTCATTTTTGTAACTTAAAAAATAAGTTTAGTTTCAGGAGCTTCATAAATCAGCAATTAAGTAACACAGTAGGAGACTACATAGTACATTGTTTCATTTTATGCTTTATTTATTTATTTATTATTTATTTATTTCTGTATAGAGATGGGGTTCTCACTATATTGCCCCAGTTGGAGTGCAATGGCTATTCACTGGTGTGATCTTCATCCTACAGCCCTGAACTCCTGAGCTCAAGTGATCCTCCTGTCTCAGCCTCCAGAGTAGTTGGAACTATGGGCATGTACTGTTGTGCCCAGCAATTATGCTGTTCTTAGAACAACAACAACAACAAAAGTCAACTAAAATCCCATGTAACAAAGAAACATTTACAATAAAAGTTTTAAAACATAAATAAGACAGGCTCCTTGTAATGATGATTCAACATATCCGAAGATTTATTATCTCCACATTAGCCTGGCATAAACAGCCCTACAATCTAGTTCAATTTATCTATCACTACACGCTTTTGTGACCAAGCTTGTCACATTCCTTTACATGTGACAACTTTCCCCTCTATTTTCCATACTCTTCTGTATACTATCCTCTGCATGTTCTATACATTCTCCCAACCTTAGTGTTTATTCATAATTCCCCTGTAATGTCTGTCCTTAGCTTATTTAAGGACTTCTCTACTTCCAAAACTTAATTCACAGACCCCTTCCATCATGATGTTTTAGCAGTAGCCCACAGCAGGCAGGCTTTCCCTCACATCCTGCTGCACTTATCGCCTAAACCATCCATTGGAAACTTAAGATGTGTTATTACTGCTAATCTTAAGTGCATCCTTTCTCTCCAAGGAGATTGACTATAAACTCATTTATGACTAGGGATTACATCTTAGTGTTTTTAATCCTCATCACCTTGACAAGTACTTGCCCAAAGTTGATGCTGGTTCAAACAAACAAAGCGTTCTGCTAGTTATTTACTCACCAGTCCTAATGGTGAAAATACCAACAGAGTATTCCTTTGCAGGACTTAGTAGGCTAGAACATTTCTGGAATTAGTTGTTCTTTGCTGAATCCTTTCTCTACATAGTACAAATACTAATTTCCCTCTTTATCATTATGAATCTGGATTATTAACATCAGGCTCCCCACAGCTTTCTCCCCTCCACATAGGGAGAAGGAAGAAAAATTCAATTTTTTTTTTTTTTTTTTTGAGATGGAGTTTCGCTCTGCCGCCCAGGCTGGAGTGCAGTGGCGCTATCTTGACTCACTGCAAGCTCCACCTCCCGGTTCACACCATTCTCCTGCCTCAGCCTCCCAAGTAGCTGGGACTACAGGTGCCCACCACCATGCCTGGCTAATATTTTGTATTTTTAGTAGAGACGGGGTTTCACTTTGTTAGCCAGGATGGTCTCGATCTCCTGAGCTTGTGATCCACCTGCCTCGGCCTCCCAAAGTGCTGGGATTACAGGCGTGAGCCACCACGCCATGCTGAAAAATTCAATTTTATAGAATTCTAAGTACTATGGTTAAACAACTTAGAAGCCAACAGTAAAAAATTAAAATAGCATTTGGCTGTTAATGACACTTTAGCCTCTCCAAATAATTATTAATAAAATACTCAGGCAAAAACAGAAAAATACAAAAAAAATTCACAACATCTAAGCCAGAAGCAGCCTACTGCCAGCATCTCGATGGAATTTCCACAGCTGAAAGGCCACTGGAATCATACTGAATAAAGCAACTGATGGTCAGAGAAGCAGGAAATGAAGGAGATTTGCATACTTAAAAATAGGTTATTTTATTCGTCGTTTTCCTATAGACTGCTTCCACAAGGTCTGTATTTTGGGATACTATACATCCACCTCTTGACATGACCAGATTACTGTTTCCCATTTCTATTCATAAGAACCTTTGTTGAACTTGATTGAATCCTAGCCCCAGTGGCCCTTTTCCCACAAATTAAGCTAAAGCTGAAAGAAAACCTACTTAGAGCGATGCTGTGTGGTGAGAGCTAATGTAAGACACTTGCATTTTTTGGAGATAATAACTTAGAGACTGAGATACCATCTATGGGACAAGAAGAAGACCTCTTCTAGCAGCATATACAATATATAAAATGCTAGTAAGTCATAGGAATTGGCTTCTGAGCTGTCTCTTCTATTTTCCTGCTGGAGATTTAAACAGAAAATTAGACCATTGCTTAAATGACACAGCATGAATTTGGGGTGAGGTTATCATACATCCTGATTTATGCTTGAAGTACTGGTATAATTATGAGTAGTACCCTCGTTTACTCTCAAAAGTATCCCAGCTGATATATAAAGCAATTGTCTTGGTCTTTGGGAAATATCAGTTCTGGATAGTTCTCTCTTCTCATTTAAAAATGGGTAAATTTAAACAGCCTAGGAATATTTATTACTGAAATAGAGAAAAAATGCATTATTCTTACTTAGAAGAGCACACTTTTGAAAATGATTCACAATATGCATCAGATAATTTTTTTCAGAAAATAACTTTTATCACTAATAAAAGATAAGAAGACATGGAAGTGCCAGACAGTGGGTAAAAGCCATAAGGAAATGCCAGGTTGCCGTACAAAGATAACTGGATACAACTGAAAGGAATAATTTTAAGGAAACTAATTGTAAAAGCAAAATATTGCTTTGGAGCTAGACAGTAGAATTGACACTGTAGAAAATCAAATCAGTTAATTAGATGCAAACCTGTAAAGTTACTTCTAAGGAAAACAAGGAAAAATGATGTTTTACAAAAGAGCAAGGATGTTGTATTGTAAAGGCAGATAAAAAATGTGATTTAAGAATATACAGTTGACTCTTGAATAACACAGGTTTGAACTGCATGGGGTTCACTTATATGTGGATATTTTTCAATAAATATATAGAAAAAATTTTGGAGATTTATGGTAATTTGAAAAAATTCACAGATGAATCACATAGCATAGAAATATTTAAAAATTTAAGAAATAGATATGCCATGAATGCATAAAATACATGTAGACACTTTAATCATTCACTACCATAAAATATATACAAATCTACTATAAAAAGTTAAAATTTATCAAAACTTACTCAAGCACAAATGGTAACATTCAGTCTAGAGAAATTTAAACAAATGTAAAGATGCAGTAATAATCATAACTGTATACAATTAATTATAATAATTTTGTTTCCACTTCCTATTGCTATTGTGCTGAACTGAAGTGTTGGTAGTATCTGCTTAAAACGCCATGTGATGCTAATCATCTCCGTGTGAGCAGTTTCTCTTTCCAGTAAATTTCTTATCTCATAAAAAGTGATAGTGGTTCTTGCCCATTTTTTCATTGTGTTTAGTGCAATACCATAAATCTTGAACACCACCATGGAACCCATACAAAGTGTCACTAGTGATACTGGAAGTGCTCCCAAGAAGCAGAGAAAATTCATGGCATTAGAAGAAAAAGTTGAATTGCTTGATATATATCATAGATTGAGGTCTGCATCTGGGTTGCCCACCATTTCAGGATGACTGAATCAGCACATTGTAAAAAAGAAAAGGAAATTCATGCCGCTCTTGCTGCAGCTATGCCAGCAGGCATAGAAATCTTGCACTTTTTATGAAATATTTTTTAGCTCATATTAAAAATACAGGTTTTATGTGAGTGCAGGATTGCTATAAGAAAGAAATACCTACAGATCTAATATGTTTTTTTAATCTACATCATTATATGATAACTTAAAGCAAAGAGAAAATGGGGAATCTAAAGTTGCAAATTTTAATGCCAGCAAAGGATGGTTTGATAATTTTAGACAGAGTTTTGGCTTTAAAAATGTAAAGATAACAGGAGAAGCAGCTCCAGCCAACCAAGAGGCTGCAAACAAGTTCCTGGATGTCATTAAGAAAATCACTGAGGAGAAGAATATCTGTCTGGACAGTTTACTTTAACATCAATGAAAGTATTCTATTCTGGGAGAAAAATATGCCACAAAGGACATTTATTAGTAAGAAAGAAAAGCAGGCACCAGGATTAAAGGCAGAAAGGAATAGGCTAACTCTACTGTTTAGAGTAAATGCAGTCACGTTAATGATCACGACTGCCCTTATCTATAAAGCTGCTAACCACCGAGCCTTGAAGGGAAAATATAAACACTAGCTGCCAGTCTCTTGACTATACAACAAGAAGGCCTCGACAATGTGAACCCATTTTTCTGGATTGGTTTCACCAATGCTTTGTCCCTGATGTCAGGACTATCTTGCCAGTATAAGAGTCTGCCTTTTAAAGTTATTTTGACGTTGGACAATGCCCCTGGCCACCCGGATCTTCATCAGTTCAACACCAGAAGTGTTGAAGTAGTCTGTGTGGTCTTTAGATCGAGGGGTCATAAGGAACTTTGAGGCCCATTTCACATGGTACTGGATGGAAAGGACTGTCAATGCTGTGGAAGAGAACTCCGACAGAATGTCACAAAGTCTAGAAGGATTATACCACTGAAGATGCCATCACTGTTATAGAAAAAGCTGTGAAAGCCATCAAGCCCCAATCAATTCCTGCTGGAGAAAACTGTGTCCAGATGTTGTGCCGGACTTCACAGGATTTTCAACAGAGCCAATCAAGAATATCAAGAAAGACTGTGAATACAGCAAAAAAAAAAAAAAAAAAAAGGGTTGGGGGATGAAGTTTTTATGATATGGATCTTGGAGAAATTCAAGAACGAATAGACACCATACCAGAGGAATTAACAGATGATAACTTGATGGAGATCAGTGTTTCTGAGTCAATGCCAGACAATGAGGAAGAAGATGTGCCAGAAAACAAATTGACATTAGATAATCTGGCAGAAGCGTTCCGATTATTCAAGACCACTTTGGTTTCTTTTCAACATGGACTCATATGATACTGGCACCGAAATTAAAACAAAATGTGGAAGAAGGATTGATATAATATAGAAACATTTTTAGAGAAATGAGAGCAAAGAGTCAGAATGAAATTACAATGTATTTCCCTAAAGATATACCCAGTGTGCCTGTCTCTCCTGCCTCCCATTTCATCTCCTCCACCCCTTCTGCCTCTGCCACCCCTGAGACAGCAAGACCACCCCCTCATCTTCCTCCTCCTCCTCAGCCTATTCAATGTGAGGACAGCAAGGATGAAGCCCTTTATGATGATGCACTTCCAGTTAATGAACAGCAAGTGTATTTCCTCTTCGTTATGATTTTCTTGACATCATTTTCTTTTCTTTGGCTTACTTTATTGTAAGAATATAGTATAATAAACATAACATACAAAATATATGTTAATCAATTATTTATATCATTGGTAAGGTTTCCGGTCAATAGTAGGTTATCAGTTGTTAAGTTTTTAGGGACACAGAAGTTATATGTGGAATTTCAAATGCATGGGGGTGGGGATTGGCACCCCAACCCAGGTGTTCAAAGGTCGATTGTAGCTATAACCAAGGAAGAAATCATAATAATCGAAAAATAAATTAACAATATAAACAAAGATCCAAAGAATATCCCATGGTCCAACAAACAAAGGAGCTTGACCTAGCCTAGAAAAAATATTGATATGAAAGAATTAAAATATTCTTTATAAGCACGAAGCAGGGTGGGGAAGGAAGAAAGAAAAAGAAGCTTCAGAGGGGTACAGGCCTTTGTGTTGCAGAAATCTGGTAACATCTGGACCAAAGCTGTTCATAAATGTAATATTAGCCATATATATAATTTTAAAAAATTAATAACTACATAAAAAGGAAAAAGGTATAATTATTTTAATAATATATTTAATCTACCATATCAAAACATTATCAATTTATAACTGATGTTAAAATTTTAATTATGCCTATATATAGTATTAAGTCTTTCAAACGTGGTGTGTATTTTACATTTGCGACATATCTCCAATACAGACAAGTCACATTTCAAGTGCTCCACAGCCACAGGTGGCAAATGGCTACCATATTGATAGTGCAACCAGTCATGCTTCATTTCATGTGAGATGGCAAGAGATGAATAGGTTTCAACACATGTTCTCGTATATTCTTTCTGAGAAAATTACTTAAGAGTAACTATCTAGCTGATAATTCAATATTCATGAATAGAAGGCATGGTGAAGGTAAGAACAAGAGAATATTGTGTCCATTTTATATTTTATTTTTTAAAAATAGAGTGAAAAACAACAGTGACCTAAATACAGCCTGAATGCAAAAAAACTGTAACCTGGCAACAATGGGAATTCAAAGCAATATTTTATACTTTTTCCTATTTTCAAATTGCTCCAATGAACATATATTACTTTTCTAAAAAAAAGTAATTTGATATTAAAATATAATGTGTAGTCATTACATAGAAAAGCTGTGAGAAAAAGATAAACTTTCTGTTTTTGTGGAATTGTAAACATGGAAGGCTACATGAATCATGATGAAATTCATTCATTCATTCAACACATACTGACTGCCAAATTTGCATCATGTGCTGTGCCTTGGGGCAGTTATCTATAACTGGAATATGTGAACAGCAGAGAGTACAGTTGCCCCTTGAACAACATGGGTTTGCGGATCCACTTAAACACGATTTTTTTCAACCAAAGGCAGATGGAAAACACAGTATTCACTGGATGTGAAATCTGTCTATACATAGGGCTGACATTTCCTACCTGTGGGTTCTGCAGGGCTGACTGCAGAACTGGAGTATGCATGGATTTCGGTATCTTCAGTGGTCCTGGAACCAGTCCCCCATGTCTACAGAGGGACAACTATATGTGAACACGTTCCAGGGTTTTGCCTGCATGGGTCACTAAAAAGGAAAGATTTTCTAGGTTTTTACAGTGCAGTTGTTCTTACTAGTTATTTTTCGACTTTCCCTTCCACTAAAAGGCTTTTTCATTTACAAATGAAAGGCACAAGACCCCTACTTTTATAAATGAAGCAAGACGGATGCCAAAACAAAGGGACTGTTCTAGGATGCATCTCCTCTCCCAAGTGGGTGTCCTTTCAGAGCCCATCTGAAATGTGGAAGTGAGCTGAGGTTTATTTCACCCAGGTGACAGAGCTATTGGTAAGCTTCTGTGCCTTATCTATATATCTATTTTAGGATAAGAATTCAGAAGTGAGATGACTGTCTCGGGGGCTTGAATTTACATGCTTATTTGAATTGGAAAATGAAGTCAGGCTTTTTCCTGAAGATAGGAGTGATCTGGCTGATTGGCACGACAGAGATGTTCTTTTCCAATTAGGTGATGTGGCAGATATTTTTCATGAAATGATTGAGCTAAATCTGCAGTTCTAAGGTTTTGATACAAATATACTGGAGGCACATACACAATACAAGGTACCCTAGAGATTATTAGTAATTAATAGTGGTAAAATAGTAGTAAATTACTCATAAATTAGTAGTGAATACTAAGAATTAATAATGACTGAAAACTGTTTAAACTTATGATTAAACTTTAGATAGCAAGGGAATTCATCATATTTCAACATTCATTTAGGGGCAACTTGAATCAAAGTTTTGTGAAATATGTAAAACCTGGAAAATGTTGGAGAAGGACATTGAAACAGCAGGATCGAGTGGGTGGGAGGAGTGCAGGACAGCTCATAAGGACAGCAGCACAATTGTATGAATAATAAATTGCATTATTTATGCAACTATTTCTGTTCATTTGCATCCCTAGGAGAATGCTGGTTAAATTCGCAATCAGTGACTAAGGCCAGATTACTAGAGGACCTTATCGCATCTTTAAAATAAATGTATACTTTGTGTAAGTTAAATGTGACATGTAAATTGGGAAGTTTTCTCTGCCAGTTAGGGTTGGCTGTGGTTCCCTGTTAAGTAAGAAGAAATCATTTAAACTTGATATCACTATTTCTAAATGCAAGTTATCCAATGACATAATTCTTCTCTAATATTGGTCTCTGCATAGCTATCAAGGCCGTTAAATTTAATTTGAAAATGGAATCCATGTAAAATATTAACCACAAAAGGCCACTGGTATGGAGAAACCTTTAAGTCCACTAATTATATTGTTCACTCCTGTTGGTTTTGATCTTACATAGGCAGTCGTGCACACTGAAAGGTATCAAGACTAATGCTAACAGTAACACTACTAAAGACAATAACAGTAATAATTGCTAACACACAATGGGTTTTACTACTTATTAGACACTGTGGGAAACACTCTATATGTATTATCTAAAATAATTCTTCCCCCAAATGTTATCATTAAAGTTCTAATGTAATCATCCCCATTTTACATAAGAGAAAACTGAAGTTTAGGGAAATTAGGTAATACGTTCCAGGTGATAAATTATACATGAAAGAGTGAGGAATAAACCCAAGTCTTTCTGAATTCAGAGTCCAAGATATTAAACACTATAGGATACAGCCTCTCTATCAAAGTCTGATTTATTCACAATGATGCTTTTGTTTTATTCATCACCGAAGTGTAGTTGTGTGTGTGTGTGTGTGTATTGTGTGTGTACTTTCTGTATCACTTACAAGAGGAGTGAAAAGACATGGGTGATTCCAACCGCCATGTAATTAACATAGCACATTTATACCATGAGGCATCTCAATTACTACTAGCACAATTTAATTGGTGATTAGGATGACGGTGATACTGATTCAGACATTACCATCTCATGGGTTTTTGTAAGTGTGTAAGCTTTGCAGATGACAGCTGTTAGAATGTTTCACAATGAAAAAGGTATACCTCTATCAAAGAAAAACCTAGAACATGGTTAAAAATCAACTTGAAACAGTAGTTTGGGGCAAGAATGTACTGAACCCATAGATGTTAAAGGAAGCAGCAGTAGAAAAGAGTCATATTTGGGACCAGTAGACTTTGAGTTAGAGGCTCAAATCTGCCATTTAATAAATGGATAATCTTTAATAAGTCATCTCTCTACACGTGGATCTCATTTGTAACATAAAGTTGCTGTGAAATCCAAATATGTGAAAGAGGGGTTACTCAAACAGTGAAATGAGACATGGGGATTGAATGTAATAAGCAATTGGGGGTTGGGAGGAATAAATCGTTGATAGCTTTTTGAACCAGAGATCATTTTACTTTGTTTTGAAGAATTCTTTTGACGACAGAATCAGGGCAGGGACAAAGCAGAACAGTAATTCCACTGTATGTGTTTAAAAAGAAGAAAAAAAATGCATATTGTGTCATATTTATTAACACTGGATAATTTTCTCTAAAGGAATTACAAATTTATGATAATCCCTGGCATTCAATTAGTGTCTTAAACTTGCAAAAACCCTTCAAATACATTATCTTACTTAATTTTTAGTACAAATCTTCAAAGAACAGTGATATCTTGCAATAATGTACAGATGGTTACATAAATTCAGATATAATCTGATGGTGAATCTCTATCCTGCCACAGTTTGAAAATGGACATAAGCTAAAAGTTCTCATTTTGGGGGGATGGTGAAGGATATTATCCAGGACTAACTTCTTACATCAGACAGAAGAAAATGGCATCAACTAACCAAGATATTCCTGGAATTGTCTCCCCTATTCTGGATGTTGTAGTTGGCTGCCCAGAATCATCCCCATTTGATTTAAGAGCCAAAGTGAGCAACTGCCACCAGGTGGCATCAAACTGCAGTCAGGGACCAAGACATTGACTTAGTCCCAGGTGGTTGCCAGGATGACTCTGACCAATGACTGCATAATAACATGACCTCACATTTTAGACTTCTAAATTTTTGGACCTCACTTATTTTATTTTATAAATAATGTGAGAGTATCCCAGGGAGTTAGATGACTTACTCAAGGTCACACAGTATCTTACTGTTAAAGACCAGAACTCAGTCTCTCGGTAGTAGGAACCAGGAGTCTAATGACTTGGGTTCCAGTTTCAGTGCAGCTATTCTTAATCATGAGATGAAGAGCAAGCTACTTACCATTGCTGAGCCTGCTCCTTTAACTACAATTTGGGGGTACTACATTTACGTATCTATGTCTTTTTACATAGATATGTAAAGACAAAGCATGTGACAAGATGGTGCAATAAAAACATAGTGTGCTATGGCATACTATGTGAAACTAAATGTTTCTCTCTGATCCCATACATTAATAACTTTAATTATGCTCCTTTACTAAATTATAAGGATAGTAAATACTTGATAATTGAGGCAATAACTCTCAAGGATCTACTATTTTTTAAAATTCAAAAATGTATTACCAAAGCCTAAAAACAACAAATATCTTTCTGCTTAATTTAACAATCAGAGGACTAGAATGTATTAAGTTATCTACTATGTGCTCAATATTGTAGGGGCCGTAGAAAAAGCTACATCATGGTTTCTATTTTTAAAGGGCTAAATAACCAATCAGAGAAATAGAAACAAATGCAAACAGAGGAAAATCAGATAGCAACATGAGTCTCAGTAAACACTAGGTCTTGCAGAAACAATGACAATGCTGATGTTATCAGAGAAGAGGGAGATGAGTGAGCTCTGTGGTGGTAAGGAAAATCTTACGGAAAGTTAAGAATTTCATCTTCCCCTCAAAGTTGGGTATGCTATAAACAGGCAAAAAGAAAGAGATGTTAGCTATTCTGATTCATCCCATTGCTTTTCTCTGACCCAGTGGTTCCATTTTGGTTAATATGATCCCAGAAGCTCCAAGCAGATTCTTATCAGGACAGTTTTGCAATAACTGCTGACCTATCAGTAAAGAGTGTTGAGAGACATGCATGGAGTATAATTTTTCAGCAACTTCTGGGCAGGTGCTGCTGGAGAAGCAGCTCCCTTTTAAATGTATCAGCACTTCCTCCTTTGCAGTGCATAAAAGTTACTCACAGTTTGTGTCTGTGCCAGTAAGATGAAGGGAATGCCTGTTCCACACACCAGTGGTAAGATGTGTGATTTCACCCTTGGAGAATTTGACAGAATAATCGACTTTGATGATTAATCCATTGTAACAGGAGGCTCAGCATTGGTGGAGACGAATTTTCTGCCTTAAGTGACTACCCTGTTGTGCTATATTCTTGAAAACCTTTGGAAGTTGATATACTACAGGAAGGAGTAAGGTTGCAGGCCTTGGGAAATCACTCTGATTCTTTTAGACTCATGAAAATCACATGAGGTGGCCATCACTTTCCTTTTGGTGTCTGGATTTAACTAAATCAAGAGGATCTTACAGAATAGACCTCTCCTGGGAAATCCTTGATAATAAGAGCACATGATCTCTCAACAAGGTTTAGAAAACTTCCTGCAAATCATGTGAAATATTCGAGTGGCTCTGTGGAGTTATTGCTGCCATTTTAATATACCTGATAGAGGATTATCACATACAGTGTGAATGATATATACACACATATATATAACACAGACATATATGTAAACATATGTAGATACATCTGTATGTATGTATATATATTTATGTGTGTATGTAAACCGGTTTTATATACACATACATATAACAAGTCTAGTAGACATTCATATGCAATGTCTAATATGAGAACCATTTGTTCATCATGTTTGCTCTGAAATGCAGAATTACTGTATTGGTTTTATCTATATTTTATATGGATAAAATTTTACATGGATAAAATATAGATAAAATCAATATATAAACATTTATATATGAATATGTATTTACATATATTTTATTTATATATTTATATATAAATATGTTTTATATGTATATAAAACAAAGAATGTCCACTAAATTTTCTTTCCTATAATACCTTAGGAGGTCAAATAAAGAAAAGAAAAGAAAAATTCTTTTTTCCTGTCAGCATCTCTTTTGTCTGGTATCTGTCCTCCAATGTGGCACTTTATTTCAGATTATGGCATCTCATTGCTTAGAAATACAGTAACTCTGCATTTGAGAGAAAATAAGATGAAGAACCAGTGTTTCTCATATTAGACACTCCATATGAATCACCTAGAGTGAATATGAAAATTTCAGTTCATTGGCCCCAGTCCCAGAAATTCTGAATCAGGAGGTGTGGGGCAAAGTCCAAGAATCTACAATGCTTGTTCCCTGTTGAGAATTCTGAAGCAGATTTTCTGAGAACCACAATTTATAAAATATGAAAACACCAGGACTGGAATCAGCCACATATACGTTGGATTTGGAACTCTATCATTCGCTGGCTTTACTTTGCTGAAAAAGCCAGTTAATCCAGATGATCCTTATTTTTAATGTTATTCTGGTAAATGTTTAATATTTGACTCTGCAAAAAGAAAATGTATGCATATAAATAATATACATATTTATTATAAATTTTACTGATATATGTAGTACATAATTTATACATGATAATAAAGTATATAATATTAAAATCCATATAGTAAATTAGTATATTAATTCTCATGGAATGTTTTTGCCTACCTCTTGACTTTTGCCTACCTCTTTTTTTTTCAAGAGATGGGGTCTCACTCAATAGCCCAGGCTGCTGGTGCATTGTGGGACAATCTCAGCTCTCTGTAACCTTGAACTTCTGGGCTTAAGCCATCCTCCTGCCTCAGCCTCCTGAATAGCTGGGACTACAGATGCACACCACCACATCTGCCTAATTTTTTATTTTTATTTTTTGTAGAGATAGGGTCTTGTCATCTTGCCAAGCTTGGTCTCAAACTCCTGGGCTCAAGTGACCCTCCCATCTTGGACCCCCAAAGTATGGGATTACTGGCATGAGCCCTTGTACCTGGTTTTGCCTAACTTTTGATTCCATAGCCAATCTATGGTTGCAACTGAGAAACAAATACAGTTCCAATATAAATGTTGGTTGCTCTTTCTGTTTATGTTAACAAGTAAGGCAAAAGTGAACACCAAAGACCTATATCAGAAGTTCACTTGTTTATCAATGGTATAAGCAACTTCTTTATTGAAATAGATAATAATTTCAGATATCAGAATATTATTTCCTAAAATTATTGTGCTATTCACAGTGTAGTGGCTGTAGAAAGACACACTTTTATATTTAATTTGTATTATTAGTATCACTTTTTAAAATATTTTACAAAAGGAACAAAACAATAAACGGATGCCTAACTTGTAGCATTTGCCAATTTCCATAGTGTAAATACTCTCACTATGGCCAATTTCAAGCTACCAATGTTATGCCACTGAACAGAGAGTTGGGAAGTAATATTCAGTAGCATACATCATATAGTATTTCCACTATACAGATAAAATAGTCATAAATAAGCCAAAAAGCATAGATAATAGTGAAGTGTACTAAAATGATTAAGTGATAAGTTTTGAGTACTTATTACCTTATTAAAATATAATTTATTTAATTATTAGTTTATATAATTTGAATTTAATTAGTGTCTGTGTTTAAAAACTGGCCCAGAAGTCAGGCAAGAGAAATAAGTGATCCAAAAAAGATAGGAGAAAGTCAAACTATTTCTCTTTGCAGAGGATATGATTCTATTTTGAGAAAACCCTAAAAACTCTGCCAAAAGGCTCCTACATCTGATAAAAGATTTCAGTAAAGTTTTAGGAAACAACGTACACAAATCAGTAGCATTTCTATAAGCCAATAAGGTTCAAGCTGAGAGCCAAATCAAGAATGCAATCTTATTTACAATCACAACCCCCCACCCCTACACACACACCCTAGGAATACATCTAACTAAGGAGGTGAAAGATCTCTACAAGGAGAATTACGAACACTGCTGAAAGAAATCACACACAAATCAAACATATGGAAAAACATTCCATGCTCATGAATTGGAAGAATCAATATCATTAAAATGTCCATACTGCCCAAAACAATCTACAGATTCAACACCATTGCTCTCAAATTTTCAATGTCATTTTTCACACAATCAGAAAAAAACTATTTGAAAGTTCATATGGAAACAAAAAGGAGCCCAAGTAGCCAAAGCAATCCTAAGCAAAAAGAACAAAGCTGGAGACATCATATTACCTGACTTCAAACTATACTATAAAGCTACGGTAACCAAAACAGCATGGTACTGGTACAAAAACAGACACAGACCAATGGAACAGAATAGAGAACCTGGGAATAAAGCCACACACCTATCACCATCTGATTTTCAACAGCGTTTCCAAAAATAAACAATGGGGAAAGGACTAGCTGTTCAATAAATGGTGCTGGGAAAACTGGCTAAGCATATGCAGCCTGGATGCCTACCTCTCACCACATACAAAAATTAACTCAAGATGGATTAAAGACTTAAATGTAAGACATCAGCCCAGGCAAAGAATTTATGACTAAGTCCTCAAAAGCTCTTACAAAAAAAAAGTTGACAAGTGAGACCTAATTAAACTAAAGACCTTCTACACAACAAAAGAAACTATCAACAGGGTAAACAACCTACAGAATGGAAGAAAGTATCTGCAAATTATGCATCTGACAAAGGACTAATGCCCAGAATCTATAAGAAACTTAAATCAACAAGAAGAAAACAACCCCATTAAAAAGTGAGCAAAGGACATGAACAAACACTTCTCAAAAGAAGAAATACAAACAGCCAACAAATATATGAAAAAAATCACTACTCATCAGAGAAATGCAAATCAAAATCACAATGAGATGGCATCTCACACCAGTCAGAATGGCTATCATTAAAAAGTCAAAAAATAACATGCTGGGGAGGCTATGAAGAAAAGGGAATGCTTATATGCTGTTGCTGGAATGTAAATTAATTCAACCACTATAGAAAGCAGTTTGGAGATTTCTCCAAGAACTAAAAATAGAATTACCACTGAACCCAACAATCCTATTACTGGATATATACCCAAAGGAAAATAAAATTGTACTACCAAGAAACATCTGCACTCATATGTTTATTGCTGCACTATTCACTACTCCACTAGGATGGAATCAACCGAAGAGCCTATCTGTGGTAAATATACACCACAGAACACTATGCAGCCATAAAAAAAGAATGATATCATGATCACGTCCTTTGCAGCAACATGAATGCAGCTGGAGGCCAACATCCTAAGTGAATTAACACAAAAGGAGAAAACGAAATATTGTATGTTCTTACTTACAAGTGGGAGCTAAACCTTGAATACACATGGACATGAAGATGGGAACCAAAGACACTGGGGACTCCACAAGGAGGGAAGAAGAGTCCAGGGAAAGGTCTATAAAACTTCCTGTTGGGCACTATGTTAACTGTCTGGGTGATGGGATCAGTAGAAGCCCAAACCTCAGCATCACACAATATAACCTTATAATAAACCTATACATGTACTCCTTGCATCTGAACATAAAATTACAATTAAACAACACAAAAAAATGGCTTGAGTAGTCGCCCCAAATTTAATGACTGGCTCTTATAAGCTGGTAAGATTTGATTCCAACATACCTCTGCATCAGATTCCTCACAGTTAATATTGAGGTAATACTCTCTCCCTCACAAGGTTAATTTGATGAAGGTTTGCCTCCAATCTGCGAGATAGAGTCTAATTACTTGTTTATTTGTTTATGGTCTTTCAAAATCTACACTATATGATGGCCTAGTCTATTTGTTTTGTTCACCACTATGTCTCATTTCCTGTGACAATGCTTATGCTATATGTCACTACTTAAATTTGCAGAATCAATGAATACATTCCCCTAGTAGCATAATGTTCTTCCTTCTCCTCTCTTTCTCCATCACTTGTTCCTTACCTTTTTTGTTCCAGCAACATCTTATAACTCTCCACTGGCTCCTCACCAGCCTTTTCCCCCCAATTAACAATCCTGCACTAACAGCCTCTGTACTAACTAAATTAACCCAGTTACCAGAAAAAGAATTCAGTAAATACATATTGTTGCTGAATTAACTCTGGAACAAAATGCAGTATAAGGTATGTCCTCTAGGAATTTAAATCAAGTTTCAGGTGGGTTAAGAGGCATAAATACATAAAAAGACCACAGTCGATATATAAAACCATAAAAAGAAGCCCCATAATAAAAATTTTGATTTTTATTGGCAGAGATTTTGAGTAGCAAAGAAGTTCAGGGGAGGAAGACTGATGAGGCGTTAGGTGGTTAGGAGAAACTTTATGAAAAGAAGTAAAACTCTATCTGGTCTTCGGAGCATATGTACTATTTTCTTGGGAAGAAAAGACTTTTAATGGAGGAGACATTCAGAAGCAAGGAAAAATGAAAGACACACTTCTGGGGGTTAAAATCAGGAAGGCTGAGACTTCAACTTATTTCTCCTTGTACAGTGGTGTATATAGTATGCACTCTGTGAATATTTTCCAGATAAATTAATAAACACATACATAAATTAGTAACAAGTTCATATATAGGAATTACAAAGAGTATGTCTAGAAGAGAGGATTTGGGCCAGATGACGAAACCGACTAAGGAAACATTTATTCTCTTAAGAGTCAGAGAGACCACTAAAGATCTATTCTTTTAAGTGGAGAGCTGATATATCCAGAAGTATTTAAGGCAGAAACCTGAGGTGTAATAGTAGGGATAGTTGGGTAAACTATGCATTGGGAAATGAACTGGAGCCAGAAAATTGGCTGGGAAGTAAGAGGAATGTAAGATAGCAATGGCTGTTAGTTGTGAAAGAAGGGAACAGCTCTAACGGATACTTTGGAGCAGAGATTGGCAAACTATTTGGGTAAGGATGCGTATACTGAATATTTTAGACTTTGTGTCCCAAATATTCTTGTTGTTGGTATTTTATTTTTAAACTCCTTTAAAAATGTTTTTTAAAACTATCATTAGCTTACAGAGACATAGTTTGCTGACACCTACCTTAAAGGAATACTTTAAAAAAACCTTAATGAGCAAGTATGTGTAAGGAAGAGGGGAGAACCAAAAATTACATTAAGATATTAAATTGGCTGATTGAGAGGATGAACAAAAAGAGAGAATGAAGCAACATCACAATGTAGAGACGAAGCAACATCACAATAACCCACTCCCTTGAAGGGATTCCAATTGAATTCTCATACTGACCTTATGAACAAATTACTATTATTAGAACCACTTCAATGATGAGGAAACTGAGACACAGAGAAATTAAGAAAATGCTGAAGGTCATCCCTCTAGCATATGGACGATCTAAGCTTTGGCTTGGAAGTCTGCTCTAATAACTGCTGCACATACATATACCCCCTGCCCACACACACACACAATTTTGTGCATTTTTAGAAATGTTAAGACTGAGGTTATGACAGAGTTCCAATATTTAAAATAAATTTACACTTTCTAGGGTAAAATTGATTACCTAGATAATTTCTTTCTCATTGCATATCTCTCAATTTGAAGATAGACTATAGGGAGCTCATAAATGCAATTCTCATGTCCTTCCATGCATATAAAAGAATTTCCTTGGACCATCCACTTACAAATTAGGCATGTTCACATAACTTGCTTAGGCCAATGAAATCTAGGCAGAAGTGATATGCCCATTAAGAGCCAATGGGCGATTTATCATATATCCCCCTCCTTCTAATTCAGTGGTCAAAGAAGCCCATGTTGAGGTCTACTATCTTCAATATCTGAGTGAATACAAAGGACAGAACCTCCCTGGTGACCACATTAGACATGCTGCATAAATGAAAAGCAGTACTTGGTTTTACAGACCACTGAGATTTTGAAGTTGTTTATAACTGCAGCATAACTTTATTTATGCAAATTACTACACAAATGTAAAGTTTTTTTTTTTTTTATCTTGCTTGAACTAAGAATGCTTCTTCATAAAAAAAAAAAAAAAAAAGGATCAGACTAAACAATGGCTAAAGAACCTTATGAGTCTTACGACAAAACGATGTAATTTTGTTAAAGCTAACTTTAAAAAGTATGTAGCCTACCAACAATTAAGCAGACTTAAAAAAAAAAAAAAAAAAAAGTCCCCATTTCCCGGAACAGATTGAAAGGCTAGCATAGATTTAAAGCTTGTACAATGCTTAGATGTAGCCAAGGTTTGCAAACCCCTCTGAAATGGGTCTGAGTTTTGAGTTTCATAACGAAATCCAAAACCTTAGAAGAGAGTTTCACATTTCACCCTGAAAGTTTCATACGGCTTAAACTTTCGTATCTTTTTCAGGTATCATACTACAAAAAGTTCCTAAAATTTTTTTTCTTTAAATAAATAATGATTATTAGTGTCATCTATTAAATTCAGAATACTCTGCTATTCTTTGTGTACAAAGATAATATCACTGACCTACTCTCAGTTAAGTATTTACTCCCAGTTAATTTTAATTTCTGGTTGATCCTGGACCACAATTTATTTGCCCCAAACTTTTAAGTACTGTAAGCAGTGGCATACATTTTTTAAATTAAATCTGGTTGAGCTGAGCTGTGTAATCTGGAAGCCATGGAGCTAAGATATCGCTGGTGAATGAATTTCTTAATCTTAGCCCTGTTAGCTCCATGCTACTAACCCAATGAGACGACTTTTTAGAAGAAAAAAGAAAACATCAAGAACACCCGTCTTATCTTTTGACCAACTCCATTAAGATATGCCTAAGGCCAATAATATAGACTATAATAAAACGGGGCAAAAATAGCTATGTTTTTAAATTTTATGAGGTTATATTTGAGATTTCCATAGTAAAAATCAGATTGAGGAGTGAAAATGTTGCATTCAATGATTTACTTTAAATCAAGGGCAAAAAATTGTGAGTCACATCTCCTTAGGAATAATGCTCCAGGAGTCCCTTTTCTCCCTCTCTGATCTTTTATAATACACACTATCAAAAGGCACATCAGAGAGCCCATCTTGTTCAGGTTCTCCCCTTTCTCTATGACCAGACAATAGAATAGTTATTTGGTCAGCACTATGTTCATGCTTTGAGTCCCAAATTTTGTTGAAGTAATGAACAATTCTAATTTAAATATTTTCCTACTGCAAGGTAGAAGTTGTGCTCTATGAAGAGAGTTCTAAAATGTAAATAAGAAACCATGGATGATTTTTACTTTATCACCTTTGATTGAACCCATGGCATATGTTTATAACACAGGTACTTTATTATTTGCCAAAAGAATGGGTTTTAGCTATTTTGTATTCTTTCTACTCAAAGTTTCTATATCTGTAAAATGGATATAAAAATTCTTATCTATTAATAATAGACCAGACATGATGACTCATGCCAATAATCACAGCACTCTGGAAGGCTGAGGTGGGTGGACTGCTTGAGCCCAGGAGTTAAAAACCAGCCTGGGCAACATGGCAAAACCTAATCTCAACCAAAAATACAAAAATAAAATAAAATAAATTAGGTGGGCAGGATGGTGCGCACCTGTAGTCCCAGCTACTCGGGAGGCTGAGGTGGGAGGATCACCTGGGTCCAGGAGCTTGAGGGTGCAGTGAGCCGTGATCACGCCACGGCACTCCAGCCTGGGCAGTGGAGGGAGACAAAACAAACAAACAAACAAATAACAACAAAACCCCAAGAAAACTCCTATCTCACAGAATCATGATGACATTAAAGGAAATAAAGAACAGTGAAGCTGTTTGTAAGTGGTAAAACAATATACACAATTAGGTATCTTTATTATACAAAATCCTAAAATTACTAGACCAGTTAATATCTAATTTTTCATCTTTCATAATTAATGTGATATAATATGATGATTCAATTATAAGAATATGGAGGTCGATGACACAGGTTTTACTCTTAAAAGCCCAAATAATCCCAGACCTAGTCAATTTTTTACTTGTAGTGGATCATATTTGTGGCTAGAGAAAGTCAAAACTGTCAGATCCCTCCTAGTCTTGTTGGGACTAACTGACAACCCAAAAGACTACATTTCCCAGCCTCTCTCGCAGTTAGGGTGGAACCATATGACCAGTTCTAGCCAATGAGCTGTGGACTGAAGAGTTAAAAATTATTTTCCTCTGGCTAATCCCTAAAGTTTTCTTCAAGGGATTATTCTTTGAGAAAAGCAGCATTCCAAGATGAAAGGAGACTTATAACCTGAATGTCTATGAGGTAAAATGCGTCTACTCTCCCTATTTTCGGTCATGTACGTTGGATGTTTATGTGAAACAGACAGTTTGTGGGGAATAAGGAATTAGTGCCAGACTATCAATCATAATATAATTTAATTCTTTGTTTCCTTCATTGAAAAAGTGTTGCTACAAAACAATGTCACCTGACTAAACAATGTGCTTCCTGACATAGTATTAATACATTTACATTTTGATACAGGTTCCTTATCTTGTTATACACCAGTAACAAACAATTCAACAGTTAGCAACAGTGCAAGGCCATACATTGAACTGCACTGGTCTTACCTGTCCTGACCAATAGACAAAGACCCTACAAAACAGAGACAGAGGTTGTAGGTGCAGATTGCGTATTCCCCAAATGCCCCACTAAATGAGGTACATCAGATACATCTTTATAATTAGATATGTTTCCTAGTATGTGACAGTTTATGCTTGTCATCCCACACTAATTGCACACCTTATTTCGCTAATTGTCCCATTTAGTATGGTACATTGTTTGGTAAACTTTACATAGAGCCTCACCTGATAAGATAGAAGGGGTATTTGGGGTAAGAAAAAAAAATGATGCTTTTCTTTCTTTCTTTCTTTCTTTCTTTTGAGACAAGGTCTTGCTCTGTTGCCCAGGCTGAAGAGCAGTGGCACGATCATAGCTTATTGCACTTTTGATCTCCTGGCTCAAGTGATCCTCCTGCTTCAGCCTCCCAAGTGGGTTGGACAACAGGTGTGCACCACAGCAACTGGCTTTTTTTAAAAAAAATTTTTAATAGAGATGAGGTCTCCTTATGTTGCCCAGGCTGTTCTCAAACTCCCAAGCTCAAGCAATCCTCCCACCTTTGCCTTCCAAAGTCATGGGATTACAGCTATGAGTCACCACACCTGGCCTAAATACTTTTTAATCTACACTACCAGTAAGTATTTTTCATAATAAACCATTATTAAATGAGTGATTAAAACCAAGACGGGCTGGGCGTGGTGGCTCACGCCTGTAATCCCAGCACTTCGGGAGGCCGAGGTGGGTGGATCATTTGAGGTCAGGAGTTCAAGACCAGCCTGGCCAACATGGTGAAACCCTGTTTTCACTAAAAATACAAAAATTAGCCAGACGTGGTGGTGCATGCTTGTAGTTCCAGCTACTTCGGAGGCTGAGGCAAGAGAATCGCTTGAACCTGGGAGGTGTAGGTTGCAGTGAGCTGAGATTGTGCCACTTCACTCCAGTCTGAGTGACAGAGTGAGACTCTATTTCAAAAAGAAAAAAAAAACAAAAAAGAGGAATCATCAGTGATTTACTTTTGCTATCCTCATTACCAGGAACAAAAAATTATAAAAAAGAAATCTCTAGAACACATACAATATCACAGTTCCACAAAAAAAATGAGGAATGTTTATATTGTTTTAGAGTAATCCTTTGAGCATTTTAATCAAGTTGACTAAAATGAATTTCATTTCCAATGTGATTTTACACAATAGCCTTCATTTCTGTATAATGTCATACGCTTTTGTGCATTGATCCTGATTTTTGTGTTTTAGGCACTATTAATGATCTCAAAGCTGCCAAAGTCACCCTTGTTCATGGACTTAGAATTTTCACAAATCCTATGTATGTTTAGATTTGGATTATATCATAACTTTTAAAGGCAGTAGAGCAGTTGATCACTGGACTTAAGCAGGTTGGTTTTGGCTCTTTCTCTTATTATCTGGGTGGTTATACTCAGCTTAGATAATGTCTGTAAGACTTAGCTCCTTCATCAATAAAATGGGGATAAATATATACATTCACAAGCCTGGGATTGCTGTGAGGATTAAATTAGGTAGTGTGTTAAGGAATATATAAATCGTATGGTGCATATGAAAGTGAAATTGCATGTGAAGTTATTCAATACTAGATTTGGGGCAACTTATTCCACATTTCTGAAGGAATGGTATCTATTAGTTAAACAGTCCTGCGGTCTCTCTGCCCCATCATTCATTTTTGCCTCAGTAGAAAAGGGCTGACTTTTCTAGTAAGTGAATTTTGGAGAAGGAACTGAGTTTTGACCCTTCTTCTATTCCTTCACTTGGGAGCCAGCTTAGACCCCAAGCACAGACCTTCCTTTGGGTCCATTTTCACCCAGGGTAATAAGGAGTCATCCACTGCAGTCTGTGTGGCTCTGGGAGTAAATCTAGTAAATTCTTTGACGCATTTTGAGGTAGCACACTTGGTCACACATGTTCACTATTATCTTTAATCACTTTGATCCATTAAGGCTGCTATTTTGATCTTCATCTGCCATATGTCATATCTACCTTTCAAATAGGAAGGAAAGGAAGTACTACTTATTGGTCCCAATTTGTATGGTAAATTATTTGGTCACATTTACATAGGGCTTTCCCTGATAGATAGAATGAGAATTTGGGGCAAGGAAAAATGAACTCCTTGGCTCTAATCCCATGACTTTGGAAGGCAAAGGTGGGAGGATTGCTTGAGCTTGGAAGTTTTATTTTTTCTGGTCAAACCCCAACAGAAATAATGTCCTGTAATGAAAATATAAATGACACATGTTATATATTGGCATTTATTGTAGCTTTTGTATTTATTATGCTTCTTTTGAAGCATAAAATAGTCTTAAACTTAATCTTATTTGTATATTGCATACACATAATGCTTTCATTCTTTTTTATTAAAAATTTTTATTCCCCAAATATACACTATATTAAATTAAATATCTTCATATAACATACTGATTTTAGAATCAGAATATATGTACACATATATATATCAATTCAGAAAACACTTAAAGAGGTAATTATACTAATTTAATATGATAACATGCTTTGACTAGCTTTCCAATATTAATATCATGATTAAAACTTAATCCCTTAATTATATACTGGCTTAGAGTTTACAGATGCTTTCTCATCCATCATCATTTGATCCTGTCATCTTGTCCTCCATTTGACCAGGTTGCCTAAGGTAAAGGGCTGCAGTCACAGATCCCTAAGACGAGACTAACTGACTAGAGGAGAATTTAACTTGCAACTTGAGCCTCTCTGGTATTCTGTGCTAACCAGTGAACTAAACGGTCAACAAGAAAATCTCATCAGAAAATGAACTGGGATTCATACAGGGGATACAGTGCTTTTGTGGAGTTGAATTGTAGTCCACTTTCCCTTATGAGGCAGCACATCTTATCTAAGTATTGCAGATGTTTCTCAAATGGCCTAATAAATATTAGAATATCATCTAGGTAAATGAGGTAAATATGTCATTGGAATCTTGCAGCCTTCCATAATTAAATGCAACATACCTGCTACTTATTTTCTTTCTAGCAAGCTAAACTTGGCTGGCTTGAATCACCCACATATTTTGATAGTATTCCTTCCTAAGGAAACTGGGATTCATTCACCTTGGCAGGGTGGGGGCTGAAGAGTGAAAGAAGTTACCTAATTAACATGATATAGCTTAATTAATTCTGCATTCTTCAAGCATAGAGAGAACCATGCACTTCAAATGTAAGATACCAAATGAATCAGACTAGAACTCGAGCCACGGAAGAGGGCATGACATGTCAGACAGCGTCAGTCTTTAAGCTGCATCCAATTTTCTGATAGATTCAGGATTTAGAACACATAGTTTTCTAATTTTTGTTGATTTAAAGTAGTCCAATATATGTATAGAGGGAGAGGAAATATGTAGTTTTATTTCTGCCAAATTTTCAGTAACGCAAAATCCATGTAAAACTAATTTAGCAATGTTAGCTCTTTTGCAGGTTCAGAACTTTGTCGTCAGATTCCAAATGTTGAAAGATAGAGAAAGAGACAGAGAGAGGTGGCTTGGTGTTTTCCTTGTGGTCAGGGTGAAGGTCCTCTTGTGTAGGCACGGGGCTTATGTGGTTTGAATTCACTACTGGTGCTAAAGGAGAGAGAACTCAAGATTTATTATCTGCTTGCCCAGATGTGGGGCATAAGTGGAAGAGGAGAGGTGAGGCCTAGAAACTGTCAACAGTCAAACATGAAGAAAAGGTAACAACACTCCTGTTTATACCCACAATTATAAAAATGAAGGGCAGGTGAATAGTGATACAGGATCATCGTGGAAAGATATATATTAAAACAACTGATTCTTTAAGTATGACCTGAGCCATATTGCCTTGAGCAATGATGATAGTGTTCCTATACAAAGAAATGATTTTTATAATGAAATGCTTGAAATATAATAACTTATTGATCTATATATGAATGCAAACTAGGTTAGGAAAGCCAAGAGAAATGTCTACACATTTTCAGGTTGCCATATGTAATGAAGGCCCATCATCATCTGAGCACAGTTTACTTCTCTAGCATCCATGTCACACAATCTGTTCTCATGCTGCATAACACTGAGATTCTGCCCATTTCCTAAACAAGCCAAGACCGTATTAAAAAAAAAAAAAAAAAAAAGCTTTCCACTTTGTGTGTACCTCAATTGCCCTTCCCTTCATTCTCCATCTAGCAAATTTGCCTTATTGAATTACTGCCAAATCCCTCCAAGTGGTAAGTCCCACTATCCCCTTTGTTTCCTTAATATGGATTTTCTCCCCAATAGAGAGCTCTGTAATTTGTGTTTTTCTATTTACCTCAATATATGAAGAAGTGGGCCTAAAGCTTAAATCTTTGTGTGGCTACCACTAAGTGTAGCGCCAAGTAGATAGTGGGTGCTCCATATATGTTATGGTATTATCTATTATTAATAAATAATACTATTAATAAAGCTTTTTCTTCTGATCTGAAATGGACACATTTTTCTTAATGTGAGTCACTCTCATTGGCTCTTACCATCATGCTAATCCTTGGTCTAGAACCTTCTCTACAGAATATAAGAATGTTTGTGGGGGAGGGGGAAGGAGTCCAAGCAAAACTCATTCCTCACCATTCACTTGGTTATTGTTTCTTTTCACTTCCACACAAGAGAAGTGTTAAAGAACTGGCATAATTATTTTAGATAATACTAGATTATACTATGCGAAGTTTTCTGAGTCCTGCCTGTCCTAACCTTCCATCCTAACATTTGTGCCTCTTGGCTCCACAGTGTCAGAGAGAAACAAAAAGCAAGGGAGTGCCTTCATTTCCTCCTGCTGCTGATCTGGTTGTCAAAAGTGAGAGCAAGGCACAATGCCAAAATGCACACCCATTCTCAAATTCGTGATCCGATTTTTCTAAGGTCAGGCAAATAGGTGGAGCACTGAGGTAGAATCCCAACTCCCTTATACACATGTGTACTCTTCTGGGGTTGAGGATGAGCAACCAATTTCTTTATTTACCACACGGAAACACTTGACTTCTAGTATAAGATAAGGAGATAATTTTGGTTTGCTGTTAAAGAACATTTTCCTGGGAAAAGCTCTGTTCTTAAAATCTGAGAGGAAAAATCTGCAACCAAACATTTTGCACAGAAGCCTGCTTTGGAAGACAAGGTAGAAGTGGAAAGCTACTGAATGACACAGCCATCAACACTGTTACTATCACCGCATTTCTTGATGCAACATAGCAATTTATGATTTTCAAAATACTTTTCACTTACATTTGATGCCCAAGATAAACCTCCCTGTAATAAAGGTGAAGACTATTCTTGTGGGAAGACCTAACACAGGCTGCTCTTACATTCTGTGGCTAATGCCTTAGCTATTGTTTGTTGAAACCCGTTTCTTAAAATTAATGCATAGAGGATGCTGATAGTTGGAAACCTGCTTGTTCTTGAAAAACAAAACAAAGCAAAACAAAGCAAACACAAAACAAACACAGAGAAGCAGCCCTTTAAGAAGCTGAGCAGACACTTCCTGTCAAATAATGAACAACATTGTAAGACGGATTTATTCATACTACAGCTGTGATTTGATAACCAATTCTGTTTGGAATTTATTTGTGAAATGTCACACAATCCAAGATGTTTTAATTATGTTACATTTAATCCAGCACTGCTGATTATAAAATGAGTGATCAAGAGTTAAATCAACTAGTCTAGAAAAGATGTAGAAAGAAAGACTGCTATAGTGCAAGCACATCAAACCTGCTATGTTTGACTTAAAAATATATATATACTCATTTTTGAAAAATGACTGTAGTTTCAGGTTAACACACAGTTCTTTATAGTAGAAACTTTACAATCATCACCATGAAGACTATATTTTCAGTTAATATTAACAAATCCCTAAGGAATGAACTTCCAGGCATGTATTTTGTAGCATTAAATTATGCATATTTCTACCACCACTTTCCTGATGTTTAGATGTGGTATTAATCGTACGTTTGAAGATGGCATGGCACATATTACCACCTTTGTTTAGCAGATTTATTAGACAGTGTTTTAGCATTTGTGATTTAAAGACCCATTTGCATTTTTGCTTGATTATACAGCACTTTGGGAGGCCGAGGTGGCCGGATCACGAGGTCAGGAGTTTGAGACCAGCCTGGCCAACATGATGAAACCCAGTCTCTAGTAAAAATACAAAAATTAGCCAGGTGTGGTGGCGCGCGGCTGTAATCCCAGCTACTCAGGAGGCTGAGGCAGGAGAATCGCATGAACCCAGAAAGTCGAGGTTGTAGTGAGCTGAGATCGTGCCACTGCACTGCACTCCAGCCTGGGTTACAGCGGGAGATTCCGTCTCAAAACAACAACAACAACAACAACTCTCATAGGGATAAGGTCAACAGTAGAAAAACACATAAAATAAGCAGCTTTAAAATTCTGGACAATAACCAGCTTTAATACAAGTCGTAAGATATAACAAATTTATCAGCAGTTATCTAATATGTATCATTAATCAAATAACCAGGCAACCAGTGTCTAGTGCTATTTTGGAAACTAGACTGGTACCTACGTATTTCTAAATGCGGACACCTAGAAAATGTCTGCTAACGTAATAATTCTTGAAAACCTGATTAATTCTGAAAATTACTAAAATCAATTCAGGCTAAGTCGTTCCTCACTGAATACGGATATAATAACTTCAAAATCCATAGCCACTGGTTGCCACGCAACCTGCTGTAGCATTATGGCCGAATAAGCTGGGCTTGAATTTTCTAGGCCCTCTTGCTTTGCCGACTTGATGTTTTGATACTCTAATGCGTCTCAGCTAACTTCCATTAAGTAGTGTTTTGTGGGGTAGTATTCCAAGGTTAAAATGATTAAATAACTTTTATGGTTGATCAAATATAAGCCGTTATTATACACAGTAGGCAAAATCATACATTTTAATTACTTTGTTATCAAAGATCTAAGTATTTACATTTCATTTTTCAATAATAATTCTGAGTTTAGTAGACCTTTCAAAAATACCTGAAATATTGCTCTTTAAAAATATTTATCATAAATAATAATGAAATTAGTCTAAGGCAACAATAAATAATATTCATTGAATGTTGAATGTTCAGCATTTTTATTTTATGCCTTTGTGTAGCTAGTTTAGATTAATTTTTTTCAAGGTAATCAAATTAATTATTTGAGAGTTTGCATTATATTTTTCACTTTGCAACCATGCACAAAATAAAGAAAACTGATCAATATTTGATCACAGTTATAGCACATTAATTCAAAGTTAATTTTCAGTGGAATCATTGCTATTATTCACTGTTGAGAGGTGTTCTATGAGTATCAGGAAAAATATCAAATCTTCATAAAAAGAAAAACATTTTAAAATAGAGGCTTAACAAGAACCATATCATTAAGAAAAAGAAATTCCTTTCAAAACAATACTCCAAAATGTATGTTTAGAAAAATACCAATGTGGCTTCATCTTATACCTTTGAGTTTGTACAAATATGAATTATTCTCATATAAAGAGTGAATCAGAGTGACCAAAATCTCTTTAATAACATCATCTCTCTTGGAAATCCACTTATTATCAAAATGGAAAGCAATTTAAAATCTAGCCATTAACCTCTAGCACTTATGTAAAAACAGATTTATTAGAATAGGAGAGAAATACCATTTTAGTAATTTACACTATAAATATTTCAAAATAAAAATATTACCCTCCATTTATTACAAAGGAAAGTGAATATGTCAAAATTCACTCACATTTAATTTTAATGGCAAGATGTTCAGATAATTACACCTTATAGAGAGACCCAAATTTGCAATTAAGTTCAAATAGATTTAATATTGCTTAAGTCTGACATTAGGTAAATTAAACTGCAGATCTTTTTTAAATAACTTATGCGCTCATTTTTACTTGCATAGTTCTAAAATTCGTTGGCTTAGGTTAATGTATTAAAATAGCATCTTGCCTCTTCCAGGCCCTCAAAAGAATATAGCAAGGAGAGAAGAAAATGACACTGATTTTTATTGTACAGGAATTGGAAATGGAAATATTCTGGATGAAAAGATATCATAAGTCAAAATATCAGTATGCAGGTAAGCTAAACAACATTGAAATTGAAGCTGTGTAACCTTGTTGCAATCATAGAGTCACATAAATTTTATTATTTTAACTATGTAACCAATGTTTATGGTCAGGGAACTGTCTAATGTATATTTTTAAATCTCTGTTCTTCAAAAGTCTTTGTTTTAGTTTTTGTGTAATCTATGAACTTTGTTCATCTAAAAGCTATAAAATGCTAAATCAAGTTTTTCCAACTTGAGAATATTTCTACTAAAATAAAAATGTCCCAGAATAGCAGTTAAGCTAGGCATAAAAAAATTCAGATTAATATATTTCTTTTTATATTGATTAAAGCACCGACTCTGCTAAGAAGTAACGAGAACATTTTTATTATTATTTTTAATAACAAACGATACATGAATTTAAGAAAGTGAAAAGTGGTTTCTTTGCTATAAATTATCTTGGAGCTTTGAAAATGTTGATATGCATTTTGCAGTACCCAATGACTTGCCCAGTGTGTTCACCATGGATGATACCCCTTCTCTCTCCATGTCTGCCACCTTCCCTAGTGTCTCTTCCACATTGCAAGCCCTGACCTGGAATCCGAGAAATGCAGAAATTGAGAACAGATTACCTAGTGAAAGTTGGAAACGATATCCTGGCTCATGATTAAGGGAAAGGTAGAACTAGTATTCAAAGGTAATTAGCACTGATTTCAATTCAAGCCACGTCCACCATTTCTACTGAGTACACACCATTTGCATAGAGCTAAATTAGGCATTGTGAAAGACATGAGAGAAATATGAGGGAAAATACATATATTTTAGGAACATATTATGATATATCAAAACATGTGATTTAGAGATCTGAAAATGAATTTAAGGACCAGCTAACCCTTCTCCTTGTTTGAAGATAAAACACAAACTCACAACTATCAGAGACGACGATAAGACCTTCTTCTACTCAGTTTTTTATATGGCTCTCAGAATATAAGGGACATGGCAGAAGAACAACAGTTAACACCATCAGGGAGTCTGAAATTGCTTTAGCCATTCATATTTAGCCATGTTAAAAATACGGACTGGCCACCTCCTTTAAAGTAATGCCACTGCCATGGAAAAAGACAATTTTTAAAATTGTAAACTAATAATATACATTTTAAGAAAAATATATCTAATTTTTTTCATGTGCATACTTTAGGATTCTGTGAAAATTTCATTATATAGCAGGAAATACAGTTATACCAGAGTAAATATAAAGCTAAAGAGGACTTGAAGTAGAAGTTTAAAGGATATATCATCAAACTTTAAATAGGCCTTTCTCTGGCCTGGCTAAATTACTACACTTCTTGATGCTGTTTGCTCCTCATAGCAATTGAAAGCATATGTAATTTAACAGCAGTCCTCAATCCTTTAATAAGCCGTCTTTAAAATACCTTACATGGATTACCTATCTGTAAATCTGCTTCCCATGCAGAATGTGACAGCATTATGGAAATTGTTAGTTCAGTAAAGATGGCATATACCAAAGGGAACTACATCTGCACTGTGTAAGATTGTACCAACATTGGAAGTAATCTTTCAGCATTTATAATACTGCAAAATGCATAATTAAGATTAAGGGCTCATTCTGACCTTCATTATGGACGGTGTATTTCAAATTTGGGAGGTAGGTAAGACAGAAGTGGAACTATGAAGGATCTCAGTAAGATTGCATCTTTTAAATTATATGAAGTTGCTTTTATCTCATAGACTCGGATTGTTCACATTTGTCAGATTAGCAGATAATCATGTGTTCACAGAAAATGGGGTAGAGAATTTAAGATTCAAAAGTTGAAAATCTGAATATATATTTGGCTTAATTCTTTTATTCTAATTTTGAATTATAAGACTTTCATAATCAAATACATATCAAGTTCATCAGAGGTCATCTATACCCTGATTTATTTATCTGATTTGCGTTTATAGATTATCAGTTTCAAACAGATTCAGGTGAGCTAGATCACTAAGTAGAACAACAAACCTGTAAAAAATTAGCAGCATGCAAGCCTGCTTCAAAATTACATGCAGAAACTGCCAGAAATAATGCTATTACTTATAGTTTATCAGTACAACAAAAGAAAATTTAAAGAAATATAATTTTAAGTTGTCTTTCCAAGTTTTCCCAAGTTAGAGTAGAATAAAAATATTTCATAGTTGTGTTTTCTGATAATAAAAGGGACTCTTAAAAAAGGGAGGCAGCTATGTGAATGCTATTGTTTCTTTATGCATATCCTTGGTGAAAAAATATTATCTTGTAAATAATTAGCTCTCTAATTTTTAACAACTTTGGTGGCAAACAAAGTGGAAGGAAGTGAGCCTGTACGTGAGTGCTCAGAAACAAAGCACTCTTCTGGTCATAATCCTCAGTTTGAAAGTTAACAGAAATTGAAATTCTTAAATTTTATGCTACATATCCATATTGAATGAAAGTCACACTTTATTACGCAGGTGACAGAGGAAAGGGATTAAGGGGGAAGGATGTCCATGGTCATGTAAGGGGAAGTGAAGGATTCTTAAAAGACTTACTCGATTTGGTAGGCAATTTCTTCACCTCACTGCCCAGGACACGACCTTAGCTAGACCTATTCCTACAGTGATCCCACTGAGAACACCAGGATGGTGCATGGCAGGGCCCAAAGGGGTAGACTTGGTGAATCCCTAATCTTCTCACTGTGTTCAGCAAAGACTCTTAAAATAAGGTAGATCCTTGTGTGCCTACTGTTATATTCACAGCAGGGATGCTATATTAATATTGCACTGTTAGAGATGAGCCCTAATTACTGACAAGAGTCATAGTTATAGAAAGAAAGTGGGAAAAATATAATCTAGGCCTCTCCATTAAAGATGAAAAGTAAGACAAAGATTCTGCAGAGAGCAAGAAAATCACATTTTGAGGTTATTGCTTTGTTTTCATTTCCATCTACTTTACAAAAGCACTCTTTTTCTCATGTCTAGAGTGGGATCATCTACACTTAGCAAAGAGAAGAAAAAAGGAAAACTTAACTAAACCCAATGTAGAGATGACTTAAATATGTACAAATATATGCTACATAGTTCTATAATAGTACATTTACCTATTTTCTGCTCATAATATTTTAACTCTCCAATGTCTCCAACCTGTAAAAACTTCTTAAGCACCTTTCTTTTCTTCAGTTTTGAGTGATTCTCAGCATGCATGAGTCATTCTGATTTCATCAAATGTGTTTGGTGACTGCACTTAACAAAACACTGAAACGTGAAAACAGAAATCCAACTCTCATAATCATCCAGGTGTAAATCAAATCTAAACATCAACTTCAGAGCTAGGCTACTACAAGTGCTTTCCTGAAACTGAGTATTTAATTAGTTGATCTCCATCAGTTAAACAAAAAGAAGCATGAGCTAAGTTTACAAAACAATTTCAGGTACAGCAAAACAAAATACAAACCATTCTTGCCTGACTTAAATATTTTGGAGTAATATAGACAGGGCTTTAATCTGTGAAGAGACTGCTGCAAATACACTTTTCTTTCCTTCTTCAAGGTTATCGTCCATATTACATATTTTCTCAGGAGACAGAGAAATTTGATCTAACATATTACAGGGAATTGTATGTGGAAGGATTAACAGGAATCTTTATTTCTTAAAAATATTATCATACTATGTCTCTTAATGACTGAATTATATTACATTTATAAAATATGGCACTATTGCTAATGATTCAATGCTGATCCTATGTAGACAGATAGATCTGGATTCAAATTCTGATTCTACTGAGGATGGTTCCTCATTAGTTAAGTGGGGATAAAAATAGTACTTGTTTTAAGGGTTATCTTAAAAAGTAAATGAGACATAATGTATGTGAGTCATATGGATTGTCCTGGCTCAGAGTCAATTCTCCGTAACAGTCATTATTGTTAATATGCTAGAGTACCACTGATAAAGATGTATGTTTGAAATTTGTTCTTAATGTAAAGAAATAGGAAAATATCTTAATAATAATTGAAATTTCTTAAAATTATAATTTGACATTAGATGACCTACTTGGAGGGAAGTCCAACTTCCACAATGAAAATTGAATTGTATCACTTAGTAAAATTAATGTACTTAATTCATTTAATTAAAAGGAAAGGAGGACCTAAAGGCACTGAGTAATTTAAACCATTTGCTCAGAAATATCCAATTCATCAAATAAACAAGAATTGATCGTTCATCAACTGCCAGGCACTGTGATAATCACTTTACATGAATATCTTATTTAGTTTTTAGACAATATTCATAAAGAGTTACTAACACAGTTTTCGTATTACAGATTGGAGACCTGAGTCTCTGAGAAGTAAAGTAACTTTCTCGATATTTTTATGGTAGAATGATTCAAGAAAAATCAGCCACATTTATTAGGAAGTAGAGGCTTTTCTTTAAAAAAATCATAATTGTGATTTTTTTTTTACTCATGCATTTCTTAAACTCCAAGAAAACAGAAAACTCTGAGTCACTGAAGCAAATAATAAAACTTAAAAAAATTTGGATAGGCTGGGCATGGTGGCTCAGGCCTGTAATCTCAGCAGTTTGGGAGCCCACAGGGGGCAGATCACAAGGTCAGGAGATTTAGACCATTGTGGCTAACACAGCGAGACCCCATCTCTACTAAAAATACAAAAAAATTAGCCAGGCGTGGTGGCAGGCACCTGTAGTCCTACCTATTTGGGAAACTGAGGCAGGAGAATGTTGTGAACCAGGGAGGTGGAGCTTGCAGTGAGCCGAGATTGCGCCACTGCACTCCAGCCTGGGCAATGGAGTGAGACTCTGTCTCAAAAAAAAAAAAAATATTTGGGTAATATATTGTATATTTCAAAATAGCTAGACAATAATATTTGAAATGTTCTCAACACAAATAATAAAATGTTTGAAGTAATGGATATCTTCAATACACTGATTTGATCATTACCCACTTCATGCCTATAGTGAGATATCACATGTACCCCATAAATATGTACAAATATTAGATATTAATAAAAATAACTAAAATTTTAAAAATTGGATAATACACCATTTAAAAGATAAATTTTAGTCAGATTTAGTGGCAAGAAGCATGTCTTATAGCTGTCCATATAGAAAATATATGGCCAATGATTGGAGTTCAAATAAAATTTAAAATGGATAATAAAATTAGATTTATGATTAGCACATATAGTATATTCTTGATTTTGAAATGTTTTATCTGGATATGTGCATCTTCTGTGTCTCAGTGTGCTTGACTATGCTTTCCTAAGTATATTTTCGTAAATGTTGGGCATGTAGTGTAGTAGAGCAAAGAAACAACAACAAATAAATGGCTGAGACCTCAGCATTAACAGCTTCATCTGCTCTTCTTTCTCTGTCTTCTTCAAAATGTAACTTAGGATGGAGCTGCTTGTCAGAAGTCCCAACACACTTAGATGCAGTCATCAAAAATAAAATCTCATAGCATCACTTGCAGAATATGCAGGAAAATGAAATTTACTACAGGCATTTAGTCATAAATGTCCCTTGGAACATGATGAGCATCACAGAGTTGCCGACAAGCCGCAGAATAGCCTGCACCAATTCACATAACACTCGACCTTCTCTATACAAGGTTATTTTTGTGAGGGCAAAGCCATTATTCATGGGGCTTTGCTGTTACTCCATTAACTTATTTGCTCAACCAGGAATCACTGGTTCTCTCCATGGAGGACTGGATCAGTATTCTCTTTATGTGACAATTTTATGATGGAAAACAGAGTCCGTAAAATAAACCTTTTTCTCTAATATCTCCACACTTGTGTTTCTATTCCAACTCAACAGAAGGGCACCATGCGACCATAGCTTAGGCTCTTCTCATGTCACGCTCTGCCCATTTCAGTAGTTGCCCACCTATCACTTCTGTCTGCGTTCTACTTTCCAGTCAGTCCTGCAAACGCCCATACTTTCTCTGGAAACATCATTTAAAAAATGTCATTGCTCTGTGCAGAAAGAATCTCTAGCTTTCTACGGTCTGCTCATCAATGAAAAAAATCTTTAACCTAGTATTCAAAGCCTCTCACACATGCCTTGGAAGTAGCTTCCTAGTGCTCTTCTTTACTCTCCTACTCATAAACATTATCCTCCATCCTGAACAATTTTCCATTTCTTGAATACAAGTGGTTTTGTCCTGTTTTTATGTGTTTGTTTACAACAAATTCCAGAATGAGCATGGTACCTATCTGGAGTTTGGTAAATCACATCCATATTTCAAAGGCAAATGCCAATTCCAACCCTTTGGCTTTACATAGGCAGAAGTAATCTTTTCTTCATCCATATTCCAATAGATGGTCTGCGTTCTTCATAAAGCACTTAATGTATGCTACATTTAATTACATACTTATGAACATCCCATTTGCAGGAATCTGATTATATGATTCAATAATAAAATAATAATAATGCAACTGAATCTTCTATGCCAGTCGTCTTTAAAATTTTTATGTACTTGCACATCCATAAGTAAAATAATTTCGAGTATGCACCCCCCACATATAGATGTTTATGTTTAAATTATTTGCATATTCTACTCTATGAACACATTGTAGTCATTATAACACACATACAAATGTAGACATTGTAAAAAGAGAGATTAATAGGTGTTCTAACAATTTGTTCTCCTTGAAATACATGCACCCAACTTTTGAGGCCATTCTGGACATTAGCAGTATAAAAATTAAGCAAATGCTTTTTCTTATCGCCTTATAAACTAGGTCCAAAAATAATGCAAAAAATTAAATAAATCACAGCTCATTATGTTCATAGTAGATCCATGATTGTGTTTCTTTGGAGTCCACTATAGACCCTAAAAGAGCATGACTTGTACATAATCAATAGCTACTAAGAATGTTTTCAAATAAAAGAAGATGGTTAGCTTTTGCCTAAATGTTTTGCCTGAAGTCAATTTAGTTTATTACTTGAGTAGAATTACAATTTGTATTTTTATAGTTTTTAACAAGTAGAAACATGTTTACCTATCATTCCTTGAAATTCACAAGAGTTGTATGAGATAAACTCTGTAGGACAGCATAGTTTTTCCATCAATCACTCTAGACATACCATGTGTCAGAAACTATTCTAGGTACTAATGAAACACCAGTGAGCAAGTAACTCAAATCACTACCCTCACAGGGTTCACACCTCCATGGGAAGAGATACACAATAAACAAGAAGAAACTAAACTAACATGACAATTCAGAGCGTATAAGTGTTAGAAAGGAAACAAAACATTATGATAAAAACAGAAAATTATTTGGTAATTGTGGGGAAGGAAGGTATAGTCAAAAATAGTGAGGGTGGTCAAAAAGTCTCTTTAGGAACAGGGCGCTTGAGCCAACCTTGAATGAGTAGTCAGAAGCAACTCTGTGAATAGCAGAATGAGAGAGTACAAAATAATTAAAGAAATAGGAATAAGCTTTATGTGTCTGAGGAATTAAAAGAAGGCTAACATAGCTTGGGGGCTATTGAGTAGGAGAGGTAACAAGAATTTCAATCAGGAGCTTTAGAATCAGACAGATTGGGGTCAAATGCCATCTCCTTTATCAACTCTGTGACTTTGGAAAAGTTACTCTTAGGCAAAAGGTTAATAAAACTGTTCTTACCTTCTGCATGTGAAATTAACTTGAGCGTAATTCTCTAGATAGTTTCTCTAGTAATCTGATAAAAGTTGGAATGTTAATAATATTATTAGGTAATAGTGCTTTTGGTAAAAATGACCACTGATTGGTAGATGGCAACTGAGGTGGGGGAGAATAAATACATTATTCGGTATGTGATGAAGAGGCCATACTTAGAGCTTTTCAGTTTGGTGGCTCATAAAAGACATGCCCCTGGGGATTTGGGGTGTGAGTTATTATGAGAGATATTAGTTCCTGTGGGTCATGAGGCTTCTGAGTCAGGGCTACTCCCACAGGTATCCAAGGTGAGTCTCATTTCGTTGTACCTGAGCTGCCACCAAAGGAGAAGATATCTCCTGAGCAGCTCAATGGCTAGAGAATGAACTGCTGTCTAGACTTCTGCAAGGACTCCTACTCAAAAGGAATCCCTGGTGCGGAAGCTTGTGGTCCCTGTCCGATATCCTTCTCAACACACTGGCCCAGTGTAGCTTACGGTAGTAGCTTTCTCAGTCTGAAGGTTGGGCCCCTGATGGTCAATGCAAGCTAAATCTGTTTCCTCAACTGTTAAGTGAGAACAATAAGAGCACTGGCTTATTCTGAGAATTAAAGAACATCATTTTAACATAATGATCTTGTGGAGCATCAACATCAATCAAATGATTCTATAACTGTGAATTATTCTGTTATTAGCCTTATTATGCTTTCACATGTGAGAAAACTTCAGCTTAGAGAGATAACTGCCTTATTCAGGGTGAACCCTGGGCAACATCAAAGTGAAGACGATAACCTCTCCCTGGCATCCTAATTGAGGTATATGTCATGTGCCATTCTTGCAACACTAGTTCAAGGCTATGCAAGTTCCTTAGGATATTCCATAGTGTGCAGGATACAGAGATGGATAAAAGTTTAGAAGTTCTTCTGCCTCCTAATCTCAAATTGACCTAATGATGTCACTGGAAGAGTAAATATAAGGAAGATCAAGAAGCTAATGGGATAAATCATCTGTTTCCCTTTTTCTCTCTTTCAGTCTGTATCCCCTAGATCATGGACAGCCTATTGATCCTTCTAACTCTGCAGCAAAGCTTCCAAGTTAAAAAAGAAATTAAGTCTCTCAACACCATTATTTATTCAGCTGCACACATGTCTTGAACTGCTGAAATATAAAAATGAAACCAAAGTAGTGCATTCAGTTTCTATCTAATCACTTTTAAAAAAAATGCCATGCAGAAGATGTTTATCACAATCACCATCATCATCGTCACCACTGCTGCTGCCACTGCATCACCATCCATTATGAACAACACCAACTTAATCATGTCCCTGATTCAACTGTTTTCAACTTGTTTAGACATAAAATAATGACAGAGCTGTGATTGTTTGCCAAAAATTTTTTTTATGAGCATCTTAATAACCAAGTCATAATAACCCAGTTATTTCCATCAACAAAAAAATCTGAATAGCATTTGGTTTGTCTGGGTATCAGCAGAAATGCTTATGTGAATTTAGCATTTATTATAACTGATGAAGTCCTTTTAACTGGAGTGTATTGTAATAATATGTCTGCAAAACATAATACGTCTGTGAAAGATAATGAAATATTTTAGCATTTGCAATAAAAAGGTACTGAAGTCTCAGTTCGTTTTTAACTCTAACAATTATATCAACATCTATATTTTACTCTTTTTAAAAAGTATGATGTGTGACTTGATAGAATACATGTTAGGATTCTAACATGTTAAGAAGTACAGAGCTAATTAACTTGGTTGAGGTGGTTAGAGAAGGCTTCCATAAGAAACGAAGGATTTAGATAGGAAGGAAGAGTAGAAAATGCTTAGGTCAGGAAGGGAGTGGAGGTGGATGATCAGAGAGAGGGAAGTACATAAAAGATGAACAGCATATGCAAAGGCTGTGGATATTACAAATTCTGACCAATATGAACGATGGAAGAAAAGGTCAGTGTGGAAGTTGAATAGTAGGTGGGGTAGAGCCACCATATAGGCAATTTATTTGAACACTGATGAGTAATTTATTCTGTATTGGTATGCTTCTTATATGCTCACATTAAAGCTACTATATTACTACAATATTTCTGAGTAATTTATGTTTACTATATACATAATAGACAATATTTGCTAAGTACATGATAGAGAATGAGAAGAGTGTCATGTATTCACGAAGATCTAGACTTATTGTCTGAGCCTTGAAAATAATGTCTATTCAAAAACATATGCCTTGAAAAATATTTGTGTGTATACATAGGTAAATGTATAGAAGACTATATATCTTCCTTCTAATGTGTTCCAAAGGATTTCCTGTGCTATCAAATTTATTTTCAACAAAAAACTATGAATAGTGTATAGATCAAATACATACAGAAAAGTTAAATGTCTTGCTCAACATTTTAAATTATTTTCTCCCATTAAATATTGTATTTCTTCCACCCAAAACTTTGCCTAAATTTTACATGTCTATATGTTCCATAAATGAAGCAACTAGTGCCAAATAATTTTTATTTTTTGTTTGAATAAAACTACCTATAATAATTTTCCTGATTTATAAAATTACTCAATATTTAAAAGATTATATCATATTTACATTTGCCTTTTATTTTTTACTATTTTCTTCACTTTGATTGAAAAATGTCATAAGCAGCTTGTAACTTTGTTAGTAAAATCCTTTGATCCTCACTGTAGAGATCATCAGAACTCCTGATCAACTTATACTTAATTGGCCCAGTGTTATTTTATTGAATTTTCCCATTAGCCATATTTATAGGCTCTTCATAACTTAATTTTCTATAATTTTCATTATTTTAGTTAAAACATTTTAAAGTTGAGTAGTTCAACCATTTAAACCTTATTGATTTCATCTGCTTTTCAGGTTATTTATGAACCCACTTTCTTTCTAGTGTTTCTTTTTCACCTGATATCATTGTAAGTGCCCCTTTGATGCCACTTACCCCTTTTAGCCAACATTAATTCACTCAACTTTATTTTCTTTTTTGCCCTTTCTAGCCCTTAGAGCTTAAAAATTTACATTCAATATACTATGTATTCTTCTTTTATTTCTTTCCCTTCTCCATTTTCATAATGTGTTCTTTTTATGTTCCTAATTCTTGATTGATCCTCCCATGCCACATCCTTTATGTGGCTAAGTTTTCTAATTCAACATGATACTTATAAGCCTGTTCTAATTTCCTTCAAGTTTGGGATCTAATTTTTTGATGCTCCTGTTTTACTGCTTTAGATTTTGATATCCATTTTTATATTTCATCTACTTGATTTATATATTCTAAATAATTGCCTTAAAGTCCAAATATTATGCCAGGTTTTATTATCAGTGACACACATAATTGTACTGTGAAAGACTAGAACTGGATTTATATATGTGTTGTTCTGGGTTTCTTATTTATACAGTTTACATCTTCTTCACAAGTTTCTAGACAATTTTAATTTAGACAATTTTAATTACAAAAAGTAATCCCTTAGCTTCTTGGCTTTTTCATTCTCTTTTAGTCCAATGTGATTTCGTTGAATAAATATATGGCAGTGGGTTTTATTAATACATTTCCCTGAGATATCAAGATTCTCTTACAAATGTATAGTTTTGCGGCGAAACTCAGTCTAATAGTTCTCAAAAGCTAACTGCTGTAATAAATAGACCCCAATATGTATAATGACTCAAAAACAGTATATATTTCTTATGCATTGGGGAGGGGAACAGGGTGGCAGTGTGACTTTCCTCCATAAAGCCATTCAAGAACCTAGGCCGATGGAGACTGAATCCTTCAATATGTGGCTTCCACAGTCATGCTGAGCACCATCTCCATTTGAGCCAGACAAAGGGAAAAACAGCATGGAGAAGCATGTGACCTGCAGTTAGTAACTCTCACCACCATGTGCATTTCATTGGTAAAAACATTCACACACCACATTTAACTACAGGGGACACTGGGAAATTTGGTCTAGCTGTGTGCATAGGAGGAAGAGGGGAACCTGGATTTTGCCAAGCAGCCAGCAGTTCTGCCACACAAAGTGAAGGAAATACTGTTTTTTCCAATACTAGCAGAGACTGTAAATAATAAATGTGAAATTGAAAAGAAATAATGAAAACTAAAAGGGATGTGATGTGATAAGTTTTCTGTAGAAACACATTAAAGCTAAGCCTTGTCTAGGATGACCACCTATATGATTTTTTTAAATTTTCATGTCAATACCGTGTGCTAACTATGAATGTTAAAACTTTATAAAATAACAAAGTGGAAGTAGTTATTTGTTTAAAAAGCAGTTGTGCTATATAGTACTATACATTGTACTATATAATGCAATTTAGGAGACCTAAGCATGGAAAAAGAAAAAAATTGAGGTAAGCCAAGAAATGTTCAGAAATAAGTATATTTCCTACATATGTTTCAAACATGTGCTGTCAACTCAGAAGAAATGAACACTTATTCCTTATACCCTGATGCCCTCACATGAACTTGAACTGCTGGCCAGAGAGGAGCCATTAAGGAAATTTCACAACATGAAGCCTCCAAAAAAATGCTGCTACGGTTCAACACGAAAATTTTGGAAGACGCAGCATTAGTCTCAGAGAAAATGGGAAGGAAATTACGATGTTAAAAAAAAAATCAAGTAAATGGTACTTTGATAGGCAAAACGACTGTTTAATTGTCTTGTTGGCAGGCTGAACTAGGAACCGAAATGGATTTCAGTTTAATGTGTTTTCATAACAATGGAAAGCGGAACATCTAATCTTTAATTACAGTTGCCCCCCACCTACTGTATAGGAATGTTGTTAGGGCAAGTAAGATAGAAGATGAGAAGTGCTTTGAGCTTCTTGGTACAGAACTATAGAAATTCAATAAAGTTTAAGGTGTTTATTAATATTATGATCATTATTATAGTCTCAGTTTCTCTCAGTTGGGTTTCATAAGAGCTTCCAATCAAAAGTGGATTTATTTTTACATTAATACTTAGAAAATTATATATCACACAAAACTTCCCGGAAGGACTACTTTCTCCGGAAATACTAGAATTCTCTGTATTATTTCAAGTACAATGAGTTAACTGAGCCTGAATTTTACTTTGTCTATTTTTATATAGTATTGAGTCTTCATGTCCCCCAAATGAAATATCCCTTTGCTTTCTAACAGACACACTTCCAAAAATACATCAAGTGCTTGGCAATCCTGTGAGGATAAAGGTATGCTTCTACATTTTACTTGAGTTACACTCTATATCAACTTCTCAAAAGTGAAATGCAAAAGTTGCAATCTGCTCTTTCCACTCGGATTCAAGACATATTAGAGAAGCTGCCAAAAGACTGACTAAAGTAAAATAAACAGAGATACCAGGGCATTGCTGGGGAAAAAAAAGTCAAATTTTTTCCTCATAAAGTGTCATAAAAAAATCACTTGTGTTTTTAAAAAAAATGCTTCCACATCTTTTGAGTAGAAAATATTTTGACTGAAAATGCAACATAGGTAAGCACACTATAGATCTTCAATAAATGAGGACATTAAAATTTTAAAAAAGTTTTATGAGGCAACTCATGGTTCCCTTGCTGGTTTTACTTTTCTGCATGGTATTTATCATCTGATACATTTTCCATTTACTTATTTGCTTAATGAACTGACTGTAGAATTCTATGCAATATGTTAGACACTAATCACATGTGGCTAATTCAATTTAAATTAGTTAAAATTGAAAATTCAGTCCTTAATCTGACTGACCACGTATCAAATGTTCTATAGCTACATGCATCTAGTGGCTTCTGTATTGGACAGTAAAAAAATAGAACATTTCCAGTGTCACAGAAAGCTTTGTTGGACATTGCTTTTAGTTAAGAATACTTTATATTCAATCAAATTTATACTGTTTTCATTTTCTAAAACAGAATTCAAGATGATAGTTTAACACTGGAATTATTTTTCCTATCGAACGCATGCCTGTATATCTTTTATAATCAACAGTGTGAATGACAAAGTTATTACTAAATACAGAATTCTTGTGTTGTTTTAGGAATAAAGAACCACAAACTTGTCCGCTGACCTCAGCAGGTAAATTCTTTATGTCGATATAGTTGGAAAGTATCAAATAGGACTTCTGGGATAAGATTAAAATGTCCTACCATGTATTGGGACATGCTAAGCACTAGAGATTTTTATATGCTCCTGGTATAAAAGTGGGGTCAATTTTATTAACCCCACATACAGATGAGGAAACTGCTAGTTGAGAAGAGTTAGTATGTACCAGGATACAAACTTACCCCACTCCTCTAACTGTAAAAATCCTACTCCTCATTTTATTATTTGCTATATTATTTTAACTATACTGAAAATTCAACTAACCATGTTTTGTTTGGAATTAGCTTTGGTTTTAACCCATGCTAAATTTTCAGCCTAATGAAGTGCTATCTTAGAGATGACCTAACAGCTGCCTATTAATTTCAACCAAATTGCAGTATTTTCTTTTGGCTCCCTGCCACCTTTTCCCCATACCCACTGCCTTATTTTGCAAGACTGTTTGTGCTAATATCTACAAAAATATCTCACCCAATAAAAGCCAATATCTCAAGGTGAAAATTAAGGTAATTTTTGACACCCCAATTTTTCTTCTATTTAAAAAAGTATATATATGTCTATATTTTCAGGACAAAGGTAAATCTACAATGCACACATTTCATATCAAAATCTCAAGTCCTTTGTGAAAAAAGGAAGAGATGTATATAACAAATTAAGTAATAACTAACTAGTGTCATTTCTATATTAAGTATAACTCAGTTATTCTCAAATCTGATGTATAAATGTGGCCTGCCGCAATCCTATTCAGGGAAGCTGTAATATACTTCCCTGAGTGTAAATAAGAGGAATAAGCTCATCAATGATTTCTCTATCATTACTCTACGTTATCATGATATCCTCAAGGTGTTTTAGGTTCTTTGTCCTATTCAACTTGGAATGATCCATCCATTCATTCATTTACTCATTCAATAACGTTTAATAGACACCTGTCATGTACTGGACACTACTAAACATTGGGGATACAAAAATGAACAAACAGTCTTTGATCATAAAGAGCTAAATTCTAGTGCTAAACACACGAATTGGGTAGAATTTAACAAGTGTATTAATAAAGATATTTACACATTATTTTAGAAAGTCAGAGAAAGCATTTCTAATTCAGCCTGGAAAAATCTGAGTCAGCTTCTTAGAGAGGGTAATCTCAGGGCTGATTCTTAAGAGATGATGATGAAGAATAAATCAGAAGAAAGGAAAGAGGTAGTTTTGGTAATTTTGGTTAGACTGGACGTAATAAGACATGGCAAAGAAGCCAGAAATATTGCTGTGAAGGAGGAAGGAAGATTGTCTGGGTGTGTGTGGCTGGTGAATGGCTGCTTGTGCACACACACATATCAAAGTATACTCAGACATTTTGTGTATAGAAAAAGACCACGGAAATAGACTCATAGTCATCCATTGTGTAATTTCTCAACTTTGTATCCTCCCTGTTCCCAATAAAATGTGTGTTGATTCCACGAGGCTGTTTGAATGATGACACTCACTTTATAAATGCAAAGCAAATTCCTATTTGGGAGCTTATCGGCAGTTTGCATGTGCATCGGAAAACCAGAAAACCACTGCTCCTCTGTGGTCACATACCAACGGGGCCAGGCAGAGGTAGAGATTTCCACAGCCTCATTACAACACAGGTACTTGCTATGGCCTGAATGCTAAAATCTCACTAAAATTCTTAGGTTGAAATCCTAGCCCCCAAGTGATAATATTAGGAGGCAGGGCCTTCAGAAGGTGATTAACTCATGAGGACAGAGCCCTCATTAATGAGAATTGTGCCCTTATATAAAGGGGCCCGAGGGAACTAAACTGCCCTTCCACCCTGTAAGGACATAGAACAAGAAGATGCCCTCTATAAGGAGGACAACATCTTGATCTTGGACTTCCCAGCCTCCGGAACTGTAAGAAATAAATTTCTGTTGTTTATAACTACCAGTCTGTGGTATTTTGCTACATCAGCCTGAACAGATTAAGATAATACTCAAAGTGATTGAACTGAACTGACTCTTGTGCCATATCCCAGAAGACACCCTACCAATAAACTACTTATGTGGAGTGGGATTTAAAGAATCCCATGATGGAGACTGATTAGATGCTTTCCAAACCAACTTTACCCATATTTTAGAGCATACAGCTGGATTACATTCCCCAGCTTCCCTTGCAAGTAGATATAGCATGTGACTGAGCTCTGGCCATTCCTCTCTAGGGTTATTGTAGTTATTTTCTAAGTTATTTCCGTTCTTCTGTCCTGTCTCCCTATTCTCTACAAGGCAGAAGGAACAATCTTACAAAAATGTATAAATCCGATCATGTTAAACTTTGCTCCAAACTCTTCAATAGTTTTCCATTCTTACAACTGCCTACAAGGATCTATCTGATCTCTTCCATCATAGCACTGATTGCTGTGACCTTATTTTCTGTATTCTATAAAATCTCATAGTTCAAATGCTCCAGCAATACTAGCTCCTTTGCTATTCCCAAAGTGCGTTTGTTCTTCCCTCCACCTGGAACTGTTTCCCCAGATGTCCATCACGTGTCACCCACTCACTGTCTTCAGATTCCTGCTCAAATGACAGGAGAATGACGATGCCTTTCTGGAAGAGCAAACTTGCCCCTCCTTACCTTGTGACTTGTGCCTCCACCAATTGGTTCCCTTCCTGGCTTTGTGTCTCCTCATGATACTTATTACAGAGTGGCAATATGATGTTGATATTAATCACATGGCTTGTAATGGCTTGAAAGGAAGATATGTAGCTTTAATTATTCCCTTATAATTTCAATCATTCTTGTACCTCATTTGTGAAACTTTCGGGCCCTCATTTTTCTCATGTCTGAGTTATTCACTTAGTCGTTTATTTAATTTTGCCACTTATTTGTTGAGAAGCTACATTGTATCAGGCACTGTATCAGACAATGGAGATAGAGCAGTGACTGAGGAGGCCTCCTGCACAGGGTAACAGCCTTCATGGAGTTTAGTCCATTGGGGAAGGCAGACACTAAACCCTAATTATGAATGTGAGTGTTGAAATAAAGACACAAAGCACACACAACTGAGTAATCATAGAGTGCAGTTATGCCAACTGGTTTCCCCTAATGTCCTTTGGGCCATAGTAATTTATAAGTATATTCTGACACTACTTATTTACAGGGGGAAAAAGGAAGGGACCAGGGAGGGAACTAACAATTATTCAATGCCAAGTGTACCATGAATACATACCAGAAGGTTCTCTAAAACACCACAAGGTAGTTATTACTCTTCCCACTTTCAGATATGAGGAATCCATCACTCAGATGAACATTATTATTCCCACTATAAAGATGAGTAAATTAAGGGATGAAACTCTTCTTAATACACACACACAATCATGTACCTTATCACAGTGCTACTTACAATCTACAGACAAACTATTACTGTGTGGCAGAATATAAATCAATGTACAGTTTCCTTTCTCCAGAAAGTGTTGCTACAAATAATGTCATCAGAACTAAATAGTATGTTTTGTAACTAATTTACACTCTGTGCATTCTGAAAGGGGTAGTGAGGAATGGGATTGTAGTGAGGTAAGAGACAACCTGGTGGGATGGATCCCAGGAACTGATGGCAAGAGGGCAGGGCACAGACATGAGGAGATAGGGCAGTGAAAGGTATGGCTGAAGAACTAAAAAGGAGTCATGTAATATAAAACATTTATATGACCCTATCTTCATAATAATGAGAGGCCACTGATGACTCATGAGTTTGATTATCATAAAGAGTGCTCTGGTCATACCTAATTAATCATTTGAATTATTTTGCATGTGCAAATTATATTTTCACATCCATTATAAAGGTTTCCATTCCACTTTTAGTGGTTTTCTTATCCATTACGTTCTTTTCATAGTAAATAAATACAGATATTGATGCTTTCTTGTATTTCTGGTAATTAGTTTATATTGCTTATTGTTTGCTCCTTGATATTTTTGTGTGTTTTTTTTTCATGTAGTCAATAAACAATTTCAGTGGATAAACGGAATAATTTTTATTTTCATATTATAAGAATATAGTTATTATTTGGTTTCACGAAGCATTTTAGGGATCCCAAAGTCTTTTAGAGCTTATAAAAACATTCCACATCCTCAAAGTGTATCAAGGACCCAAGAGATTCTTTTTCTTGTGAAGTCAATTAGGGGTCCAGGCATATTCACTGGTAGTTTCAGTTTCTCTGAGATATCACTGACTGACAATGAAAACGGCACATAATTTCTCTTTTTTCTTTTATCACATACAAAATAAAGGCAATACTACATACCCAATTCCTGCTTGTCTCATGGAAGACAGTAAACAGATGAATTAGAATGCAGATAATGACATACATAATTAGGAAGTAGAATAAAGTATTCCCTGTGCTTTGGAGGAGGAGATTATCAATTCCAAGGCATCATTATAAATCACAATTTATTTCCGATACTTAAAGCAAGGGAACGGAGAGCAGCTCAGTTCAAATAGCGAGACAGAATTTTCTGATTTCTGTTTCTTTGCTTCTGTTTCACTATCTATTTACATTCTTTGAACTCTTAAAATAAGCAAGGCCAGTAGTAGGCATTTTCAATCCGCTACAACACAGGTTTTCTCATGTAAGAACATTTGTTACCCAAACATCCTAAAAAAGAAAATGGAAGACTTGAAGGTCCACAGCTGACAATGCAGTATGCAAGCCTCCAACACTAGATATTCAACACTTCTTCAAGCTGACACAAGTAGCTTCTTGGCAAGTATTTTGTTTCAAAATATTCTCATGATCTCTATTTCAAATAATAGAGGGAAATACAGTTTAACAGACTTCCCTAGAACAAAATGTGGAGAACAAATCAAATATTATATGTAATTTACCTTATGCAAACTTGCAGCATCGAATTTTGAAATGTTGGTCAACTGAAGCTCTTAGGAGTAAAGTTTCTTGATGAAATATAAAATCTATTTTCCTTTTTAAAAAGCCCAAAGTACCAAACAACTACTATGCATTTAGTATTTGGTTATTACAAAATGTTTTTGTACATATTGCTTTCTTTTATTTTTTTAAGACAATCTTGTTCTGTTACCCAGGCAACAGAACTTCAGGTTGGAGTGCAGTGGCATGCTCACAGCTCACTGTAGCCTCGACTTTCTAGGCTCAAGTGATCCCTACACCTCAGCCTCCCTAGGAGCTGGGACTAAAGGCACACAACACTACCCTCGGCTAATTTTTTTTTTTTTTTTTTTGAGAGACGGGGTTTTGCCATGTTGCTCAGACTTGCTTTTATTCTTATAATTCCATTATGTATGGACTTTCAATAAACCACTCTCACCAATTAAGTTTCCATGATTTGCCCAAGTTTGAGAAACAGTATTTGAAAGCTGGTCTTCAAGCTCCAAATTGAGTATCTTTGTTAAGCACACTGCAGCTAAATCTAAAAGTGCTTTTATAAACAACAGAGGTAACAAACTCAAATGCTTACAGGGGCCAGATGGTCAACATAAATGTAGAAATCAGGTCAGATGAGGAATGAAGTGAACTCCCAGCAAAGACCACTATCTAAATGGGAAGGGGCTACTTGACAATCATTTGTTGCCATGTAGGATTAGGACACTAATGTTGCCCAATCATCCTACTTTAAAGAGAATGTAGAAATACTAATTTTTAATGTGTAACATCTTCTGAATTTTTTAAATGATGGCAATAATTAAAATTTGCACATAATGCATTTGCAGGTGGCACATAGAAAGTAGGCTATCAACTCATCTCCTCTGTTGCACATACTCTTATCTGATAATCAAATAAGAAAAAATAACCCATTTTACAGATAAAAACACTAAAGATCAAGAAAGAGTTTTTTACTTGTTTAAGGTCACACAGGCTAGCAAGTGGCAGTGATGTGACTCAAAACTCAGCCATTATTCTTTACACTTCATTTCACTGCCTTGATTATTTTGTGATGTGTCCAGAAATTAGAGAGAAATCAAATTATGGCATTATATAATTGTGTGCTTCTACTCTATTACGCTGCATTATGCTGATTGAGCCAATGACATAGCACACTCTGCTGTGCAGATATTTCACAGCCACTGTAGCTTGACTGTCACGACCTGAGGGTTGATTTAAGCACTGGTACATGGTATTAGAACTCCCAGGGTGGTTACCAATGGAATAAGAGAGAAAACCGGAGGATAAAAGTGGACAATTTCCAGTTAAAATTACCATACTGCAATTTTGTTAGTTATCAGACTTAGTACACAGCAGCTTATCTGACAAGAAATTGTCCTTTTGGGCATGATTCAACCTAGAGATGTCTGATTTCCTCATATGTGGTGTCCAGATGGTCCTTTCTGCTCTATGTTGAGACCAGGAGGCAAAAAGGCCATTTCTAAAACAGAGACAATGAAAGTAAGTGCAGGGTGGAAATGCACAAGACTGGTCAACATAATGTACTCAATCAGATTATATTTTTAAAACCAATTCTGTATTACTGACAGGGGCAATTGATGAGGGAGAGAAAAGAGTACTATCTTTTAGAGATTTTGTTGCTAGAGGTGCTATTACATGTGACTAGCAGCTGATTAGATAGGTTCCGTGGTCATATAAGCTCTGAAATAAAATCTGGAAAAGCAAAGAGAGGGCTGACAAAATGCACAACAGAAGCCTAATGTTCTACTTGAGAAATATTGCTTCTTTCTTTCACTGAAGAATTAATTCCGTGCCAAACTTCTGTATCTCCTACATGCTAATGACAGGAAGAGTCAGTGTGTGAGGAGAAAAAAGGTGTAAAGAACTTGGCTAATAAAACAGTCAATGGTAAATAATCCAGGTAGAATGGAACACATAAACTCCACAGTAAATACTTTTTAAAAATCCTCTAAAATGCCCAATTTATGATAACATCTTATGAGCAGCTCCAATATACAACATTGGATATTTGCATAGGATATTACAGAGCCATCTATTACAGTATTCAACAAAAAGAAAGTACCTCGAAACACATTTTGTTCATTTGGAAGTACAATAACTTTGTCAGTTAAAATTTGGAAAGCTTCCCAGTTTTCAGCCATAAAATGGTAATGCTAGACATATCATTTAAAAGTGGGATCTCCTAGAAGTTAATTCAGTTGACAGGGTCACTTTTAGACTTTATTTTTTTTCTTATGTTTTTGCACTGAAAATAATTCCCAAATCCTATTATTCAAAGCACTGGAAGTTACTATAGCAATTCATGGCTCTGTTCACATTCACGGTACCTCTGAACTAGATAGCTACTGAAAAGAAAATACCCTCTACAATACAGATCATGGAATTTATGGTGTTTTCAGAAAGGGAAACAAACCAGAGACACTTATTTGTTTTTTTTTTTTTTTTTTTTTTTTTTTGAGACTGAGTCTGGCTCTATCGCCCAGGCTGGAGTGCAGTGGCCGGATCTCAGCTCACTGCAAGCTCCGCCTCCCGGGTTTAGGCCATTCTCCTGCCTCAGCCTCCCGAGATGCTGGGACCACAGGCGCCCGCCACTTCACCCGGCTAGTTTTTTGTATTTTTTAGTAGAGATGAGGTTTCACCGTGTTAGCCAGGATAGTCTCGATCTCCTGACCTCATGATCCGCCCGACACTTATTTGTTGAAGAGAATTGTTTAATTTTAGCAATATCATTGTTTTGTGATGATCCGATCCAGCAGAATAGTATCGGATTTAAGAGTGTGGATGCTGGAGGTGGCATGCGTGAGTTTAAAGCCTCATTTGCCTTGGGCAATTTACTAAACCTCTTTGAACCTCCATTTCCCCATCTGTATGTAATAGTATCTACCTCAACCTCATTTGTAAGGTACTTAGCATAGCATCTTGTCCATAGTAAGCAGTGTTAAGAATTAGCCATTATTATGTTTGTCTTAAAAAAAAAAAAAAAAAAAGACATGATTTCACAGTACAAGAGAAAATATATTTCAAAGAAAAATATTCTAACATATTATGTCAGGAAGGAATTGAACTTGAAATATTATGGGAGCATATTTGATTTAAGCTGTGGTGTTCTGTTGGTGACAAGGGAGAATGATAAGAGACTCAATGAGAAATATCTAAAATACCTGGGCTGAAAAACTAGTCCACCTTTAATATTTTTTCTGTGTTTAAAGTACAATATATTTTTGTTTCTTCCATACTTCTTTAACAATTTTTCAGATATTGGAAATGAATCTATATTAATTAAACTAAAATATGTTAAAAACATTTTATGCATTTTAGACACTTTTGGACAAGTTTAAAGTTTCATTCACAAAAGTTAGTCAATCTCAGTCTATAACTTTTAACTATTTTTTCAGAAAGTAATCATGAACTAGGACATTTATTTCTTCATAATGAAGCATGAAATTTCCCTTTATTTTTAATGTATTAAATTTATTCTCTTTATCCCATCTTTCACTGGTACTTGTCCATTCAGATATTTTGGTATTTTCAAATATTGCTCTTATATATTTAAATATATTTATTTCTAATATCAGAATATAAGAATATAATCAACAGTCATTTTTTCCATGCATATTTTTACAACTTCGTTTTTTCAACAAAATGAGTGAAAAGAATGCTTATGCTGAAACAGTCAAATACTATATATTGTTTGTTCCAGGTCAAAAACATTCAGAACTCAAATTTCTTTTCCATGTTTTTAAATAAAACTGAAGTTTTAGGAGAAGGAAGAAGTTTTATTGACAAATATGAAGATAATACAAATTTCAATACTACAACTGGGGTTGTTCATAGTGAAGCAGGGAATTTTACTATCTTGAATTATCTCCCACAACTCAATTTTTTACAAACAATATGCCAAAGTCACTAGGTGGTACAAAGCATTTCTTAAAGCTTGGTGGTGCAAAAATATAAATGTGTTGGTGAGTAGATGAACTATGATTTCAATGTTATGGTCAAAATAGTTAGGAATGCTTGTTGAACAAAGTACCATAAGTCACTGCTGTTTATCAAAAAGCAAGAGACTTTCCCTTTACCTGCTCCCAGATTCTGAGATAAAATACTACCTAGTAAGAGTTCTACAAAGATGCAATGGCATCTGGCCTATAATTTAGACATCTGTAAGATTTGCCAGCCTGAAGGTGATACTGTTTAATGGTGAAGAGCTGAAGCCACGGAAACCTGTGTTTGAATTCCAGCTCCACATTTTGCTAACTGCGTGACTTTGAAAAGCCTCAGTTTTCACATCGATAAAATACAATTAGTAATAATACAGTTTGTCAAAGATTGCTATGAATAAAAAGAAAGATTATAAAGTGCCTAAGAGGGTATGCAGTTCATAAGCTTAATAAGTAGAAATTAGAAGTTTGCTATTACTACTTATTTCTGGTATTGTAAATCTTGTGGCCTGTAAATCTCCTTCTGATAATCTCTGCCTCTGAAATTTGGCTCTTTATTTACTTACACCTCACCTTTCTCCACCAAGGACTGGAGATTCCCAAGCGTTGAGGCAGCCCCTTCCTTCTCTGCAGACAGTCAGAGATCACTGCTCAACTCAACGTTCTGGCCCATAAAGAACCAGCTTGCTGAGTTCTATGCCTCCTTTTGTTCAGGCCATCACAAGGAGATCTCCGGAATATTAAAGCTAGATTTCTCCACTGTGCCTAACTCTTCTTTGCTCAGGAGTAGATTCCTGGCCTTCAGCCTGGTCCCCCTTTCATTATTGCTTCTGGACTCAGGTCTTCTGAATAACTTTCCCTTTCCCCACATTTACTGATATCACTCCTTAACACTACTGACTTGGTCAAATTCTCAGAAGAAATTTTCCTAGTGGTTTGGGTGCACAAGTTTCCAAATTATCCATGGAGCAAACATATCTTTCTAGCAGAGGTCAAACTCTGATGGTCTAGGGGCCACACTAGTACCAAAGATATATTAGAGCAGTGAGTAAACATTTTTTGAGCACCAATGCCTTCATGCCAGCCATGAATTTTCCAATTTATATTTTGACAGATTCTCTACCAGTTCTATTACTTGTACACCTTGGCTTCATCATCTGAGGGTTTTGTCAGTTGGAAAATATCAGAAACATACAAACGTCTAATCCGTCACCATTAGATTTGCTCAACCGCAGGTTCCAGAATTACCACTCTGCCCCTTTCTGGTGCCTAGATCCATGCGCTTATGTTGAACCATGGTCTCTGGCTCCATAGGCTTTGGGGTCTAGGTCTTTTATTTCCCCTCAACCATAGTAAAGGCGCCCATGAAATGATTTCTTCTGACCTTACTCTCTCTCATTCTCTTGCTTTCTTCTCATTTCATATCCTCTTCTTGACAAACCACAATTTCACAAAAGACCTAATATAACAGTGTGTAAAATCAGGCTCTATCCTATCCACCAAGCTGAACACTTAATGTATTTCTATTAGTTTGTTGTTCGGTGGTTTCCCCTTCATCATTATAAGATGATTACATATGGAATGCCTTTTAAAAATATGATGCCAAGGTACGGAACAAAAAGGCAATGAGGAGAAATGAACAATGCAAACGAATCCATTTTGATTTCCTCTTTACCACTAAACACAAGACTTGGTCTCCTCTGAAAGATTTATGAGTTTTCCTACCATAAAGGAGGCTGGATTACGGCTATGCTTACTTTATAAAATGAAATTCTGCCATCATAGGCAAGGGTTCGTGGCTGTAATTATTTCAATGCTCTTCCCAGTCAATGTGTCTTGCACAGCTGAGCCAAACCCTCTCTCTCACAGGCAGGCAGGCCATTTCATAAGAAGTCTGAAAGCTCCCACAACTTTGTGTGACCTTGCATTGAGTAACACTGGAAAATTGATTTGGCTCTAGTAATAAAAGACCGTCTGCATTATCTGCATTCTAATTATAATTAATATAACCAGGAAAACTGCTATATTATTTACGATTAGAGCTATGGTGAGCACAGTGTAATAATAATCTGCTACATAATTTTTTATTGATCTGATGGCTTTATTGCAGAAAAAACAAAATGCTACACCACTGCATAACTAAAATTGCCTTTCTTGACATGAGTGTTTAGACAGAGGATTTCATTTAACATTTCTTTTATCTGATCAAATTCTCATAGTTTTAATATCATAACAAGTGTGATGCTATGGGATCTTTCAATTTTCCTCTTTGGAAAGAACTGAAGAACAGGCATAATTCATCCAGGCAGGTTTCCCATTCTTTACTCATTGAGTATCATTAATTCCCTCACACAACAGCTGTCATACATTTCATTCACGGCAATAGAATAAGGCTCAGAAATAAGTGGCTTTCAGTTAAGGAAACGCTATCTCTCAACCGAAATAAACTCTTTTTAAGCATAATGCCTAATGCAGTATAATTGTAGTAATGAGTGTATTTTTTTCGAACAGAAAAAAAGTTAAGCTTTAAAAATATTAGTGGAGGAACTCTTGGGGAGGGCAGAGATCTTTATGAACCTAGCTGGCAGTGTTCACCATTCTCTACTGTGTCTTGGTGATAAAAGCTTGCTTCAGCTATATTATGATTTGAAAAATATCATATACAGAGGAGTAAATAAACATTCGTAGAAAAGTAAACATAATATATATGGTGAGGATTTGTAATTAGCAAAGGAATGAAAACCTGGCAATTTTTTTTTCTGATGTCCAACTTTAATAAATACCAGTTGAGTATATTGAGTGATAAAATTATGAAAACAGTTTTGTTTATAATTGGTCATATTTGCAAAACTTTAGAACATTAGAAATACTGGGCACGGTGGCTCACACCTGTAATCCCAGCACTTTGGGAGGCCAGGGTGGGCAGATCACCTGAAGTCGGGAGTTCAAGACCAGCCTGACCAACATGGAGAAACCCCGTCTCTACTAAAAATACAAAATCAGCTGGCTGTGGTGGCAAATGCCTATAATCCCAGCTACTAGGGAGGCTGAGGCAGGAGAATCGCTTGAACCTGGGAGGCGGAGTTTGCAGTGAGCCGAGATTGTGCCATTGCACTCTAGCCTGGGCAACAAGAGTGAAACTCCGTCTCAAAAAAAAAAATTAGAAATATATATATATATTTATTTTTAAAATATATTATATTTAAAATATATATATTTTACAGTTGGTTTCACCTAATTATGATGGCATTTGAGAATCAAACCTTAAAATACTTAGCTGCTTCCACAATATTATCAAAGGGATTTTAATCCTCGTGCACTATTTTGAAATGTATACACAAATCACATTTCATAGATTTATATTAACAATAAGTATGATGAATATTATCTCAGTTGGTATTAACATTAACAAATCACATAAGGTAGGAAAGACAATTGTTATTTTTTGACAGATGTAGAAACTGAGGATTGAACAGCTGGGAAGTGGCAAATTCACATCTAAACATTTTATCCCCTGACATGATTCTGAACTTTTTAATAATATCATGCTCTTTAGAGATTTGATTTGAATTATGTAATTGGCGCACTAAGTCTCTATAGAACTTGCTCTACAGATACTTGCATAAAATATAAAAATTATGAAATATAAACTCTCAAAGAGGAGTCAGGCTTAAGAGACCCCTTCTAAATGAGCATAATAAACATTATCGCCATCATCATCATCATGGCAACTGACATTTATGGAACCAGAAAGTAATGAATACTATCTCATAATAACCCAACACATGAAGAAAGTAACGCTTGGGGAAAAGCTAGACAAGTTGCCCAATGTCACACAGTAAGCTAGTGGTAGATTAAGGTCCTGAACACTGATGTGCATAAAATCAGAATTTGTGCTCTGTTTCATATCCCTCATGTATCCTCTTTCCAAATATATATCCTGTGAAGACCAGTTTACAATTATTTTAATAAAGAAATAAGCCTAAAATGTAATTTTCTTTACTTTCTGTGGCTAAAAAGGCAGTAACAGAAGCATACAATGTGTCTTCCCAGAAAGAGTCATGCTCAGGGTTCTCATAGACATGTATATTATTTGAACATTTCAGAATTTTATGTGATAGGCATGCCAACATGAATGATTTAAAACTTACTACAGTGAGTGGCTGCTGACTATCATTTTGAACATTATACCTCTGTGTAGACTTAATTTTCAATTTAATTATTTGTTTATTAAGAAATTTATCTTTCCTGGGTGCTGTGATAAAGTGTGGGGCTTTTTGACAAAAAAAAAAAAAAAAAAAAAAAAAAAGACTTGATTGCTAATGAATTTTAGACAAGGTATATAAGTAAGCATGATTGGTAAAATAGAAGTAGAAATATGAAAAATTATATTTAAGTTCTTCCCTGGCACAAATTTTCCTCTTCCAATCTCTCGTTCACTTCTCTCCCTTAGTTGCTCTGTGAAACTGTAGCTAGAATGAAATAAATCTAGGACTAACAGGCAAGGTTTCATTCCAAGTAAAGCGTTTCAGCAATTTCCCCCTGTGTTAATTTCATTATCTGGATGACAGCAATCTGAATTAGAATAACTCTCTTTGCTGCAATAGAACAGATTAACTCCACAGCAGGTTTTCCTGAAAGATGTAGCTTAGCCAGACCAGTCTGATAACAGGAAAACCAATGTCCATGATTCACTGTGCTAATCTGCTTCTTCTCAAAGGACATGGCTTAGGTTGAACAAATATAGTCGAAAACAATTCCATGGTACATGTCCCTAATTTTTATACTTTATTTGAAATGTGATTTTAAAAGTTTAGCAATCTGCTATCAGCAATATTAGTGAAATTTTTCTAGAAATTCTAGCCATTGTAATAAGGCAGGAAACAACAACAAAAATTTTAAAGTCATGAGAAAGATGATCAAAAAGTCATTATTTAATGATTACCAAGAGAGAAATATTCATATTAGATTTTTAAAAATCAATGGCACTCTTATATAGCATTACCAGAAAAAAAGTAATTGCTACAAAATTTCATTCACAATTATAGTAAAGCTGCTGACTAAATGGGAATACTTTACAAGGAATATATACAACCAGATTAAAAATGTATTGATCTGAATTTAATAATATAAAGAAAGACTGAAAACAGAGAAAATATGTTGAATACCAATTTATAATTTATAATTGCCAATATAATTTTAAATGTCAATATATTATTTACAAATGTAATACAGTGTTAATCAAAATCCTATCAAGTATTTTTTCTTGAACCAAAGAATGTTATTTCTCTTACCTAGTAGAATAAACAGATGAAAATAAAATAATTTGAAAAGGAGTAATAGAAGATAACATGTTAAAACATGTTACTAAGGTATAAAATCAAAACAACATGCTATGGGAGTAAGAAATAACTAATGTACAGGTAGAACCAACTATTGTTTAAAAGTCTAGAATGTAGAAGACTTTATTTATTTGATGAAACAAATCAGTTTGGGGAACATTTCATTCTACTGAAAAGTAAAAATTATTTAATATTGCACTTAAAGCCATTTACTAACATAAATGTAAGATGGAATGCAGTTCAAAATCAGTTAGAGGGGCATCATAACATAGTAACTAAGAGATGATTGCTTTGTTTTCAATTCTATACTCTCTTTGTGCTAGTTACTTAGTCTCTCTGGGCTTCAGTCTTGCCAAGTATTAAAAAGAGATGATAGTGACCACTGCTATAGCACTGTAAAGTGCTTAGGAAATTGTCACATAGTCAAGTTCCCAAAAGTGTTGGCAACTAAACTATTGTACTTACTTGTTATCTTTATTGTTATTACTTATTAAAGATATACATTGATTAAAAATAAAAATGTTAAAAGTAAAAACAAAAAAAACCCACCTATTTAAAGTACAACTGAATGGTCTTTCCAAGATTTACAGGAAGCAACTACATCTTAAAATGGAAAGATGCATGAATTTGACAATCTTCAAAAGTAAAAATTTCAGTAATCAAAACTTAAAATTTTCAGTAAACGAAAAATTCTTTTTTTCCTCTGAAAATGTAGAGATGAAAAATTATGAGAAATGAAATTAAAACAACAAATGAGATGTTGTCGAATAGTTATTAGTTTAAATTGGTATATTTATAGCTAAAAGATTATATACAAAAAAAGAGGAAATAAGAAACAAAATTTTTTTATTTAAACATAAAATGGAAGACAATTTGAAGAGCTCAACATTTTAACCTACTTAAATACTGAAGGTTAAAAAAATTGGTAATATTTAAATCTCACGAGAGATAGAGAATCAAGGAAATTACTCATGGTTGCTATGAATAAATCCTGATATACTACGATATTGTATGGCAAAATATATGTATCAAGATTTAAAAAAAATATTTAGCTTTGACCCACTATTTTCATTTCTAGTTCCCTGTTTTAAAGAGATGAATACATACGTGAAATAAAAATCTGGCATAAAAACACTCAGCATAGCATTATTTAGAGTAATGGTAAACTAATAATACATCCAATATTAAAGCATGGCCAAGCAAATTTTGGCCATTCCATATATTAGTATATTATTCAGAAATAAAAAATGACTTTTACAAAAGTAGCCAGTTGCAATTAATCTAATCTACTACCAATACTGAGTTTACCAACTGAAATTCTATAATAAATACAGTCTCTAGCTAATATATTTGAAAATGCTATAATACAAAGGGTTTTAAAGATAGTCTCTACGGGTCCGTTTTTTCTTAATTCTAATAGCAAGGCAGTGAACTACCCAAGAAGTAAAAGATAAGCTATTTAGTGAAAGCAAGCAATATGTATTTTAGAAATATATACATATGTAATGAAGCTATTTTTAAAAGATGGGGTCAGGGTAATGTATAAAATGTACAGGGTAGAGGTTTATTGTTGGGGAAGGGAAAGTTTACTGGGAGGTGGATTGACAAAGATGAAGGCACACATACACACAATGTTGTTACATAGTTTCAGCTCTTAATCTGAGTGGTGGGTCCATGGATGTTCTTTGTGGTTTTGCTTCACAATCTGTATATGTTGCAGTTATTCTTGTGCTTATCTCACATACGAAATAATATTTTTAAAGGAATAAGAGAAAAAATATCTCTCAGAAAGATATAAAAAAAATAAAGTTTGATTCTTGCCTTTGTTAGAAACAGGCTGTCATTCTTCGCTAACATCACCACTGACTTCTCTGCACTTTCTTTCTTTATCTGTTACATAGGCTTGCATGCTCTCAAAATTTGTGGTGAAAAATAACTCAGGCAATTGGACAGTGACTTTATGTAAAGTCACTTTTCACTATTCCTTCCCAGTAATTTAAGAAACAACTAGCTAGTTGGATGGGAATGGCAAGAAGAAGAGGCAGATAAAGTTATCGTGCATGACATAGCCGTAGTCGGAGTCGCTTGCAAGACCTTGGCTTCTAGAGCTGGAGTCCCCATATCCTTCAATAGAGAGGAGAATCATATTTGTAAATATTGCCCGAAGGAGCATAAGAGGATTATGGTTACTGACCCTGTCATGTTTATCAAAAAAGTCTATTCTAAGCTGATGGATCTAAATATAAATACAATGATAGATTCAGCCAGATTTTTACAAAATAATCTTTTTACGCTCACACACACACACACTTTCAGCTTAAAATAGAGACAAAGGAAAACAATAATTACCTCTTGTAATGTAGCAACATTACCATCATATATACATAATCATTATTTATGTGTGTGTATATATATATATTTGCCCCAAATTAGACAGTAAACCACGTTATTTTAAAAGTAAATGCAAAAGTAGCTGAGCCCAGGACATGAGGCAAAATTAAAATGTCCTGAGTATTTAGTAATAAGACCTAGAGTTATGAGAATTTTAGAGGAACTATAACCAGAATAAATCACAAGCTATTATGTATATATGTATTGAAGATTGTCTATATCCATGGGGAGTCCAAAATTGTTTTCATGAACCTATATTCACTAAATCTCTCCAAAGTTTTCCCAGTAATTAGTTATAACATTTGCTTGCAATACAGTCATTGTAAGAATAAGATATTTACTAACATAGCTAGTTTATTACGCTTTTTACTCTATCCTATCGCAGTGAAATATTCCAAATGTAGTCCTCAGGTTGAATAATGGGTATAAAAACAATGAAATATTTAAACAACTTGATATTTCACACTGTAAGGGGATCAATTATGTTTCCATCAACTAGTTTACCAATTTACTCATATATTCAAAATTTTAAAAATTTCAAAAACCTAAACTCTGCTAGGTGTTTGAAATCTAAAAATACAGTTAAAATATGATTATTATCCTGCTAGATCCAAACGTAATTGAGAAACTAATCTCATCTCAATATTGTAATGCCATAGCAATATTCTATAATAAGAAAATGGAAACAACACATTCTTGCTGAGTATTAAGTATCTATAATTAAATACATATGATGATTCATTCTTTAGTAAAGTTAATAGGTTTGACGAACTGTTCAGAAAACTTCACATTTTAAAACCCAATATTCATATAAATCCAGTTATTTTTATAACTATGGCTTCCATCATGAACAATTCTTATAATTCTAAAAAAGGAGGTAGAGTTGAAAGAGAAGATGCGGACAAAAATGTACCCCCACTTTTTTTCTCAAGAAAAGGATACTTCTACTGCCTGAAGTACTTTTTTTTCTGTTGTAAGAAAATGCAGGTCAGCAAAACTGGCATGCTGAAATGTCAGCTCAGTCATCTTTTCCATGTCTGCTCCACACTGCTGCTTTGCAAGGTAGAAAAAGCTAATTTAGTTGCTAGAGCTAAATTAGACTTCTTAATTGACATTTCACTTTCATCCAAAATTAGGCCAGCACATGTTTAAAAATCCTTTTTATTTTGAATGAATTAAAGAATAGCTTGTAAAGGCTTGTAAAGATCAGAATGGGTAGTGAAGGACAAGCACACCTGAGCTTTCTCCCAATTTGGCAACTGCTACCTAAAGTACGTGGAGCTGAGAAGAGCCAATGCCCTGTCTGTCTAGGACTTGAAGCCCAAACTGCATAGCCTGTAGTTAAATTTTCTTGAGTCCTTCCTATGGGATTTGTCTCAGTGATTCTCAAACTTTTTGGTCTCGGGGCCTCATTACATGCTTAAAAATTTAGGACTCCAAAGAGCTTCGGTTTATGTGGCTTAAGTCTACCAAAGAGCATTGGTTTAAGCTTTGGTTTTATCTAGCAATATCATTCTACTGAGGTGTATCACAATAGAAATCAAAGCTAAGAAATATGTATGTATTTATCCATTTAAAAATAATAATAGTCAACACATGGCATTTTAACACAAATAAAGTGTTTTTATAAAAATAACTATCTTTCAAAACAAAAAAAAGTGAGAATCGGCACTGTATTTGGGCAAATCTCCTTAATATCTGGCTTTAGTAGAAGAAAGATAGATTCTCATATCTGTTTCTGCATTTAGTTTGTTGTCCTATGTTGTTTTGATTGAACTATATGTAGAAAATCTGGCCTTGCACAGATGTGTAGTTAGAAAGAAAAGAGTACTTTAATAGCGGTTCAGATAATTTGGGAATTCTTTGATACTACACCAAAACTCAAAAAGTATTACCTTCCTAAAGGTGAACTGCGGTGTGCAATCTGACACCACATCAAGAACTTTTCCTACTTTGTTATTTTTACATCTATTTACATAGGTTGCATTTTGAATGAATCATTTTACCTATGCACAATGCTGAAGTGTCATCCGCTGATCATTTGATACTGGTTCACTGAGTTATGCAGATCTTCCCATTGTTGGCACATTGCATCATATACCACCAAAAGATCACATTCACTACTATCACCATTAATGTCTTCAGATAAATTTTCAAGTATTGGAAAGCTGTTAATAAGCTCAGAGTGGCAGACACCGTGAATTTCAAAAATTATAATTTTTGCTTGAAAGCTTTACTTTATCATTGGCTATAAGTACTGGCAATTGTTTTCCTTGAAGCGATAGGCTCATTTCATTTATTTCTGAGAAAATATGTGCCAAATACTCAGATCTAAATAACACAATTTGTCTGTCAGACATTCTTTCAAATAAAAATTGTGTTCTATGAAAAAGTGGCTAATTCCACTTTTAACTCAGGCAGACATACAAGTGTTTTTCTGGAGATGACCATAGTGCTTTAATATGAAACAAAAGTGATTTGTAGATATTTCTAATTTTGTCACATGGAATATTAAAGAGTCATGTACTCAAGGGTTTAGATTTAGTAGCAGCATTAAATTTTATTGCTGCATCAAGAACATTCTTAAGTAACACTGTGATTTTGTTTGCTTGTTTCAGCTTTGAGTGTCTGGCGGTAAAAAAATACAGACTTCTAGAACAATTTGGTACCACTGCCTTGATTCATGTTAACGTTTCAGCAGTTTCACCCATCATTGCTCTTGCACTATTAGTGCAAATGCCAATACAACAGAAAAGGCAAATAACCTCTTAGTAATATTATGATAATATTTTCACCCTATGGTTTTCTAGAAAGTTTCTAAGTACCCTCTAGTGGTCTGTGGACCACACTTTTAGAACTGCAGGTCTATCTGAAGGACCATAGACAGAGCCAGCTCTGCATAGGCTACACAGCCTCCAAAGTGATTTTCAAAGTATGAGCTTGGGAGTTTGGGGTGTAAAGCAACAGATGGAAAGGAAGAATTGAACATCTATCAGAACCTTGCAGGTGGTGCTTTTGAGGAACATTCACACAAAATCACTGTGATAGGGAGCTATTCTTTGGAGCAGGTGTGTTATCGATAAATTTCACTCTCCTTTTAATTCAGACACTGAATTGCTATTTGGCCCTCCAAGTACCTTCTTGATTATATCAGAAAAAGAGGTGTTTTATTAATTTCTTCCTTTGCTAAAGAGGGCATGAAACAATACAGTAAATTGGAAGTTTTATGAGATGGCAGTGGTCTCACCCATGGCTTGTCACAAAGTCACCTACTCCTATCCCTGAAATGCAAATACATTTCAGAGATATGTAGTTGAAACTAAAATCACCCTATAGATGCAAAGATTGACGATTCAAATAATATCAATGATTCAAATAATATCAACTCAAATATTAATTAACAATACAATTCACTTAAGCATCTCCTTAATTTTGAATAATTATGATTCCTTATCTATGATTTAGGTTCATATTGCTCTGTTGTGTACATGTACACATTTGTTTAAGGCAGCATTTGTTCACAATTGTATACCATTTATCATGTGCCAACCATTTACATATGAGCCCTTCCTTTACTTATGTTTAGTTATTTAATCCTCAAATAATCTTATAAAGTAGACATTTTTTTTTCTCTGTTTTATAATTAGGAAACCAAGTAACATAAGTTTGATAATTTACATTAGGCCTCACCACTAATAAATGGGGAGCCAGGAATAGAACCCAGGCTGTTCAGGTACCAAGTGGTTTATAAACTTAAACACTATGCCAGAAGCAAAACAAAACCTAAAATGAGTTGCCTGCAGATCTTTCTTTTGGTATATTGTAGCATTTATGTGTTGTCTTGATTCTTTACAAAAATAAGTGAATCTTTAAACCATTCCTGAACAGAGAATGAAATCATTTCATAGATTCCTCCCTGAAATTATGATTTTATCAAAACTCAAGCTGTCTCTGAAATGCAGGGTTGCTTTCAGGTAAACACAAAATCCAACAATGATCATTTTTTTGTACCAATATAATAAGTAAGCTTATCTAAGTAAGTTTTGCATTAACTGGATGCTATGGTTTGAGTATGTCCCCCCAAAATTCATTAGCTGGAATCTTAATTTCTCAATTCAGCAGTGTGTTCAAGTGGGCCCTAGTGAAAGGTGTTTGGGTCATGGAGGCACCACCCTCATGAGGGAATTAATGCCTTGGGGGAGCAGGTTAGTTATCATGAGAATGGATTGTTATAAAAAGCTAGCTGGCATTCCTTGGCTTCTTCTCTCACCATATGGTACCTTCCATCATGTTATAAGGCAGCACCAGGCCCTTACCAGATGTTTGCATCTTGCTCTTGGACTTCCCAGACTACAGAACCATGAGCCAAAGTAAACTTCTTACCTTTATAAACTTACCTGTCTGTAGTTCTGCTATAGAAAGAGAAAATGAACTAAAACAGTGAATTTTTGCCCTTAATTATCCTAATAATTCTTAGTACTTTTTCTTTTCTTTTTTTTCTTTATGCTCTGCAAACTCAAGTCACTGAGAACTGCCATCAGATTAGTATTAAACGGTTTCTATAATAAAACCACAGTACTCAGCCTTTACACTCTTCCAAAACATAACTGATAAGGTCTCTGCCTATTATTAATCAATTCCTTCTGAACTGATTTTTTTAAATAATAAAAACAATTTAAAGTATTTTATGCCAAAAACAAAATTCCATCTTTCAAGTGAAAATGAGAATTTCAGAAAACTTGACAGTATACCAATACTTAAAGACTTTTATGGCCAGGCACAGTGGCTCATGCCTGTAATCCCAGCACGTTGGGAGGCCAAGGCCGGCAGATCACCTGAGGTTTGGAGTCGGAGACCAGCCTGACCAACATGGAGAAACCCCGTCTCTACAAAAATTACAAAATTAGCCAGGAGTGGTGATGCATGCCTGTAATTTCAGCTACTCGAGAGGCTGAGGCAAGAGAATCCCTTGAACCTGGGAGGCAGAGGTTGCGGTGAGCTGAGATTGTGCACTCCAGCCTGGGCAACAAGAGTGCAACTCTGTCTCACACACACACACACAAAAGAATTTTATGATTAAATCAGTATAAGTGTAATGAAAGTGATTGTTTGATATGGTATAATGAATGTGTTAGCATTTGCAAGATCTGCATAACTTAGTGAATCACTATTTTCAAAACAACCAATGCATGATAAGAGAGACCAATGAATTGTAATGCAATGGAGTACAAAAGTCATCGATATGGTTTCAAAATCTGCCAACCTTTAGGAAATTACTTGTTGATTTTTTCAATCATAAAGGAACATCCACAATTATCTTAACAGACTATTAAAATACTCCCCTTTTCCATTTATATGTTTGTGTGAGGCTAAATCTTCTTCATCTCCTTTAACCATAATGAGCTGATTTTTACTGAGAATCCCCTCCCAGGTGGACATGTATCAGAAATTTCCAGTGTGTGTGTTTACTTAAACAAACTGACTTCAAATTTCTGATAATTACCTTTGCCTTTCATAAAATTGAAACACTGTTCCAGACTACTGAAAAACAAATCACAATGACAGAGACCGTCTTAGAGTGAACATTATGCTTGATTAAATTAGAAATTTAATTTTAATTTTAACACATTTAATTTTAACTTCTTGTGAAACTTTGGCAAAGTTACTTTATCTCTCTGTGCCTCAGATTTCTTTCGTGTAACATGCGTCAATACCTACCCCATATGACTGATGTATACATTCAATGAGATGGTAAAAGCAAAGGTGCTTTGTGAAGTGCAATATGCTTCATCAGTGTTAATATCATCATAATAGTAGCCATTTTATAAAGTTACAAAAACAATTAAGTGAGAAAATATTGGACTGTAAGCCCCATAAGAGCAGAAATGTTCATGTTTCTGTCACTTCTTTACATGTAGAATATGGAGCAATGTATGACACATAGTAGGTGCATGATAAACATTTGTTGAATGAATATGTGTAACAAGCAAAGTGATCTTTATAATATGATCCAAGTGGTGTCTTGGGTCAATTCTATGAATAAAACAAAAATTATTTTTGTGTACTTACTATCCACATCCCAATCACAAGTCAATTTTTCATTTAAAAGTGTCATAATTATCTGCTTGACTGTTAGGTTATTCCTCCCTCGCCCCCCGCCACTAAACTGTAAACTCCATGAGGCCAGGAACAGAATCTGCATGAGTCTCCATTTCATTCCCAGTGCCTAGTGCTGGAGAAATTTAATGAATAAAGCCCATTAATTTTAAAGGATAAGAAAGCAGTACTTCTCATGGTAATAATATACTGAAGAGCAGGCTATCAGGCACCATGTCAGCAGTCTTAAATTAGCAACAACCCTGACAGGCAACAATGCATTAGTTATCTGCATGCCACAAACACTGATGAAAGATAATAGAACATTCTTCGAGTGTTGTCTCTCATTGCAGGTGGAGTGCCGGAATTCAGAGGACTCTGTGTTATCATGCACACTCTTCTCCGAGGATGGAATCACAGGCACACCAAAAACTAGCCATCGCTGTTAGGGACAGCATCAAAACGGACAGCCCCAAAAGATTACATAGGACAAAAGAAGTGGTCAAATACAAGCATTCCTTCATAAGTGGATGCTTTAAATATATTAGTATATTGAGTAATCCTTTATCTAGTTGCTCTCCTCTGCTGGGGGCCAGAAAGTTGATAATAAATATTAAAAAAAAATTTTTTTGAAACGGTTGTGGTTGTGCTTGAACCAACTTTAGAGTTACATATTAGGCCTAGTGTCATGGAGACAAAACAGAAATGCAATCTTTGGATACTGCAGCTGCTTCGTGCTTTTGCCAGCTTAGGCTGCTAAAGGAGGAGAAAAAAAAAGGACTGCCAGAGCTAAGAAAATTTAATACCTTGGAGCTGATATATAAGGTATTATTTTGTCTTTTTGACAGGGTCCGGTGCTATTTTTACCCAAGTTGATACAGGGGTTAGGTTAGGACTTTAGAAAGAAATGGTGATTTATTTTAAGTATTGTTTGTGTAACAGCAGCTCCCTCCCCACCCACTCCTGCCACATTATTCATTGTTCTTAATGTAAAAATGCCCGCTTCTCCTCTCCTTTTCCTTAAAAATACACACCTGTCAGTATGTCCCTGCTAATCCCCCTAACAAGCCCCTGACTGTGTGCTGGGATTCCTTCCTCCTGCATCAGTGGGTGTATCTGTCAGTCTCGGTTCCTCCACATTCCTGAGCCCAGCCTCCCTGCCTCCTCCATCACGCGTGTTGTTTCTCATTTAAATGAACAGTTGGATTCTTTTATTTCTTACAAGTGCTGGATTCGCCTTATCGCCCTCATTCCTTCGGGGGTTGCCAATTGGTTTTATCCACGGATGTATCATTTCTCATGCTTCCTTTTTTTTTCTTACAAAGAGAAAGAACCTCTCCGTCAACAAGCCTCTCCGGAGTGGAAGATTAAAAACCTAGACATCACCTACCTTGCAGCGCTACTCCCAACTGGGTTGTGTAAAACTCAATTAAACGTGTCCCCATTGAATACTGCATTACAGTACATTAAACAGAAAATTCTTCAAGCGTGATGACAAAGCTTGAAACCTTGCCTCAAAGCTGTTCCTTGCAGCTTTCTTTAACATTTCAGTCTTTATGGTGCAAGTCTCCCGTTGACACAACTTTAGTCCAGCCATGAAAAAAAAAATCACAGAGCCCCACAGGGATTAAAAGAGAAAGAGGGGAAAAGTGAAGCTGGTCTTGGCACTTCCCTGGAGCCTTTATTGAAACTCTACTGCCAACAGACACTCGGAGCTGAAAAGTATTCTAAAGGTCTGCGGTCTAACAATTGAAAATAAAATTCCCTTATTTTGGGCAGGTAAATTTTATAGATTTCCTTCTCTATCAAGAACATTACATTACCCAGAATACATATTAGAAAAACATATGAGTCCTTAGGGTAAGGGATTTACGCAGACCTATATTTGCAGAAATTTTAAAAGCCCAATGAATATATTAGTCCCTTCAGAGTTACCTTCTTCATTGGACAAAACTGAAAAATGACTCCACATCCATGAAAAACCTCCAAATTATTATTAACGAGAGACAATGTCTTTCTATTTTGCTTCCTCATTTTATTTCACAATTTTTATTTATAATCTGGGTTGCCAAGAGACAATCCTCCTCTTAACTCATGTAATTGGGATTTCAAAGCTTATTAAGCAACTCGTACAGGTTTACAACATTTTGACTAAAACTCTTAGATATTTATTGTATCACCAACCACACTGCTTTTGATATTTGAGGCATTTTTTGCATTTGAATTTCGGCGATTCAAAGCACAACGTGCTCCCCGTGCACCTTTTATCCAGTCCCCAGCCCACCTGCTGGTGTTCGGAATTAGATGGACAGACGGCTTCTTTAGACCACTAGGGTATATATAGTTAAGGCATTGTTTTCTGTATTTTATTGATTGTCATTTATTTTGTGTCTGCAATATGATGCTTTCTATGATATTATACTTAATCTGAAATGTCATATATTTGTTCTGAAACACTATGTAGTATTAGTAAGATTTTATTAAGAGATACCTACGTTTTAAGGAGAAACACAATAACCATCTAGTTATTAAAAGTTCCTACAATACTTTAATATGGAGCTAGGGGGCATGGTGATACCAGAAGTTACATTTTTCAGAATTAGCAAATTTAGCATAGTTATTAAAGAACAGCATGTTTGTACATATATGTATGTGTGTATAGACAGATATAGATATTCATATATGCAACTTTATACATATGTATATGTGCAAATATGTGCTTTGACCCACTATGCTTGTTGTCAAAGGCAGTTTTTTACACATGTATGATACTTCATTTTACCATTATTGTCTTGCTTTAATTCATTGGTGGGGCAGGGATTCATTCTTTGCCATCACTATTATATACTATGGTCTGCAGCATTTTTAGTACAGAAAAAGAAAGTGCTGTCTATTCTGGGTTTGCATGACAAGACTGTAAGCTCTAATGCTTAGAAAGGAAATGCAGCTGAGGTGGAGTCTGGCTGGGGTTCCAGCAAGGTTTTCCCCTCTGGAAGCATATTTGAAGCACTGTTAGATATTGTTAGGAACCAAACAATGAAAAAAACAAGTGAAAAATATACCCCAAACAGTACAGCCTCGGTCCTTTAAGCCCAAGATGACTTCTAAGTCTACTTGACTAACAGTTTCCAGTTTATTTATTCAAGGCAGTTTTAAAAGATTAGCTGATTATTCACAAAACAAGTTATTATAAAGGGCAACCTAAATAGTTCTGGAAAGTGTTTATCTTTCTTTTGCAAACTCCTTGTTAGTATCAGGATAAAACAAAAGACATTTTTTCCATTCCAAGGCAGTTAGGTTTCCTAATGAATGCTAGTGGTTACTTAACCTTTATGAAGAACTTCAAGAAAGAAATGTTAACGTGTGAAAAAACTATTATTTATCCGTGGTCTCTTTTTATATACAACAGGATGCTTTGGTAAGTAAATACCTATAGTATACTTTAATTGCAAACTCATGTAAAACTATTACAGAAATTAATATCCTTGTCTAAAAAGATTGTTTGTTCAAATAAAAAACAATTCTATAAAATTATATTCCTGCAAGGGTTGGAATCTGAATTTTGTGTCTGAGTTCTTCTGTTCTTTAATGAGAGCTTTAAATATATTTTGTGATTTAACTCCATACAAATATCTATATAGCCTTTCTCAAGAAAAAAAAAAAACTTGTTATAAATACCTAGTAATACTGTAATTATGTTTGTTTTATGCCACCCCTCTCACTTTTATGGTAAAAATAACTTAGTTGATTTTGTATTTTTAAATGAATTGCTCATCCTCTAATATCAGTGGACGCTTTGGCTGGCCAGAAAACCAGCACACTCCCTCATGTCTCCGGTGCTTCCGTTCCAACATTTCTGAACGTTTGTTTCAACTAACAGATCAACCACATTAGTTCATCATACTTTTAGAGTTGAAGGTTAGGGCATAACAGCCAATTGCTGTTCACTGTATGATTTCTTGTTTCTCAGGATTTTATTATTTGTCTGCTTTTTCTTTTCTTTTTAACATATCAGCCATTTGGGTTCTGAGAAGTTTCTCAAAAATGTATTTCTCTGGCAATGCTTCTATAAAATACAGATCAAAACATATTCTAAGACTGTTCTTGCTGCTTTAACTAATTCACGTAAAGAGTTACCAAAGCTATCTGATATTGTCTGGAAGTGTCCATTTTCACAGTCCTCTAATTAAGTCTAAGTGTACCACATTCCTTTAAGATCCATCTCCTCCTGATACATTTTATTCCTGTTCTCAGAACCCTGGTTACTGTTACCCATTATTTCTCCTTTAAATAATTGTTTTACCTCTTGGCCATTCATTTGTCTTTCTGGTTATTCCTTTCATAGCTTCAATTGCCTATTAACTGATATAATAATGCTGATATTTTTCATGGCTTTGGCTGTTTTCATCCAGGGATTTCAAAGTACTTTTAAGATAGCTCTATTGCTTTGTGGAAGGCAATTAATAAGACAAAGAGAAATAAAGACCTGAAAAGTGAAGAAGTCCATGTATATTCACACACCAAGACCAGTAGAAAATCTTTACATTCATTCATCTTTGGATCACTTTGGTTAGACAGTCAGGAAGATAACAGACAGACTGAAGGTACAGGAAAATCTAGTGATGCAGTCGGCTTTGATTTCTAAAGACTGATTGGGGTCAATAAGATTCAAAGGTCACTGAAATACAAAAGCAAAGGATTTTGACTTGTGTCCTTGTTTTTCTGGCAGACCTCACTCAGTCAAAATGTCCCCTGACTTGGTGCCATAACTTACTAGAGGCTTCCAGACTCTTTCAATAAAAACTGCTTTCCTCTTTTGAAGAATCCATTGCTATGGATGTGAAGAAAATATCCCAAATATTCACCAATAGGAAAAGGGATAAAAAAAAAAATGGCATGGTCATACAATGGAAGTACCCGTCAACAATGAAAAGAATAATGGCTGATACACAAAACACCATGAATGAGTCTCCTACCTCTCAGTGATTTTCAAAATAAATTATTTTTTGATTAGATTCAAACCACTGTGGCCTGAATTGTTTCTATTAATTTGGTAGGCATGCAAAATTTTAACATGATTAAAAAATAAATGCATGGGTGGAAATGAACGACATTTTATTTGTAGGCAAGGTTGTGTCTTGGGCAAACCTTGATCCAAATTATGACTCTATCCTTCTCTAGCTTTATAACATTGGCCAAAATACAGTCTTAGTTTCCTCACCTGTAATAATCATAACAATCTTTGTGAAGTAGCTGCAAGGAGATACTGCATACAAGGTTTGCTTATAAAGTACGTGCTCAACAAATGTTTCCTTTTTTTTTTTTTTGCCCTTTAGTTCAAATATTTTATGTGTCCTATATAGAAGTCTAGACGTTGATCTGTACAGAAGGTTAGATGTTGAGCTCATGCATATTTCCAATGCAGTTCTATTTGGCATGACTGAAATATCAGGAGGATGCCAAACAAGGCTAGTCCTGTATAACGCAAAATCTCTTAAGAATAGAAAAGCATTATGGCTGGCTGCGGTGCCTCACGCCTGTAATCCCAGCACTTTGGGAGGCCGAGGTGGGCGGATCACCTGAGGTCAGGAGTTTGAGACCAGCCTGACCAATATGGTGAAACCCCGTTTCTACTAAGAATACAAAAATTAGCCAGGTGTAGTGGCAGGCGCCTGTAGTCCCAGCTACTTGGGAGGCTGAGACGGAAGAAATGCTTGAACCCAAGAGATGGTGGTTGCAGTGAGCCGAGATTGTGCCACTGCACTCCAGCCTGGGTGATAGAGTAAGACTCCATTTCAAAAAAAAAAGAAAGAAAAGAAAAGAAAAAGAATAGAAAAGCAATAGAAAAGCATTAATAGCAAGAAAGCTATCAACTTATCTCACTCCTTAACCATAAATATACTAAATATAAATTGTTATCTATTTCATTGCTTCCTAAACCAATCTATTTTCTCTACTTTAGACTTAAGAAACTAGGGCAACAGAAAAGGGAAAGGGAGAAGAGAGAAGCCAAAGCATGCATTTATTCATCCACCAACTATTTCTTGAGTGCTTCCTATTATTAGCCAGATAGTGATTCCCAAACTCTCTTCGTCCTGGGACTATATTCTAGAATCAAGTATTCTATACTCTGGAGTCAGAATCTGGAATCAGAATACAAGTAAATGCTGTTTGTGGGATGTTCACTAGATAAAAGTCTTTCAAAACTTTTCAACAGAAGCAAACATGATAATGGGCTCCTTCCTGCTTTTGAGAGCAGCTGAGATTCTTCTATTGACACAGCCTGTAAGATTGAACTCGAAAACCCAGAAGCAGGGAGTTCCCATTAAGAGTCATGGCCTTGCAGATTTACCCCTCCTCTCTGTTCCACAAAGCCAGAATTTTCTGACCTGTAGGGCACAGTTTGGGACTCATCTGTTTTCTTAAACATTTCCTGCCTAGGGATGTAATACTGATGTGGTTGGAGGGGGAGACAGTGACACAGAGGAGATTTATTTATAACTGAACTGTATGAGGTAATTATAAAAATATCCATTTAAATTCTGACAATAATGGACAGTGTATTAGTGTTATAGGACAGGATTCAATGATCAGAAATGTACTGGTAAATTACAGAAGAAAAACCTAAATAATTTTTCACTACAAAATTCAGTAGTTTTCAGAGGTCAATAAGAAAACACAAGAGCAGATAGTTTTAGGAACCAGGAGGGTTTCATCACTTGCTTGTTTTCTCTTCTTAGTTGGTTCTATGTAAAGGAGGCAAGGAGGGGGTGGGTGTGTGTGTGTGTGTGTGTGTGTGTGTGTGTGTGTGTGTGTGTCTGTCTACGAAAAAGTTTGACTTTTGAATCAGTTTACTATTTATTTTCGGCCTCTTAACCAAAAATGTTTGTTCATGAGTATAGGAATTACTGTCTGTTTTGGTCACTCCAGTGTCTAGAAATTTTCAGGCATGTATCAGTAGGCCCACAATAAATGGCTGTTGAATACGTGAAGGAACAAATTAATGCAACAAAGAAAAAAAATGAATGAATGAAAAGCCAATGTGGGTTAAATTTGAGCTGTGCCATTTGTTAGCTTTATGCCTTCAACAAGACATTTAAGCCCCAGGAATCTCAATGGCCCTATCATAAAAGTAAGGATAATCACAATGCTTTTATAGGATATTTGTCAGTATTTAAAGATTCGGTGTCCACAACAGTGCTTTGTTTGTACTGTGTACTGATTCTAGGTGGACTTCCTTCTTCCACAGACACTCTTCTGAACCCTACAATGATTTAACATGTTGTTATAGTAGAGAGTTGTGTGAATTTTATGATTCTACGAAAAGTGTTTTAATGATGACTTATAAGTTGAAATGGGTGTGGAGCATTGCTTATAACAAAGCATTGTCCATCATTCTAGAGCTTTCTAATGTTAAGACTCAATGTAACAGGCTGGGTGCGGTGGCTCATGTTTGTAATCCCAGCACTTTGGGAGGCTGAAGTGGGAGTATATTATCTGAGTTTGGGAGTTCAAGACCAGCCTGACCAATGTGGAGAAACCCTGTCTCTACTAAAAATACAAAATTAGCTGGGCGTGGTGGTGCATGCCTGTAATCCCAGCTACTCATGAGGCTGAGGCAGGAGAATCACTTGAACCCAGGAGGCAGAAGCTGCAGTGAGCCAAGATCACCCCAATGCACTCCAGCCTGGGCACCATGAGCGAAACTCTGTCTCAAAAACAACAACAACAACAACAACAACAAAAAACTCTGCAAGAAAATAAAGCTTAACTTTATAATTGTGAGTTGACGAAATAAACATGCAATTAACAATTTCCTCATGGTTTGGATATTATAACCAGTGTAATAAACCAACTCAACAAGGAGAATTCTATGATTTTGAATAAATTCAAATTTTATTCCTGGGACTTTATTTATCAGTACTATGTAAATAAGTTGCAATCTAAAATTAATAGTTTATTTGGGAATCTGTTTGAGTACTAAAACAAAGTTCTTTGGCTTCATGTAGTTGAAAGCCAAAAAATTCAAATAAACCTTATATCATAGAAAAGGCTGTATCAGAGGACTTTATTTAATGGGGTGAAGAAAATATTTTCTGATTTTTTTGTATTACTATAAGGCAGATCTGACACCATTAGTTTTCTTTCTGTCATAAATATAGACGAATGGAATTTGACAGGCGTCACTACAAAATAGGTTATAGATAAGTTCAGCCATCTCTCCTTCCACACAGACCTTTTATACTCGGTTCTGATGGAGCTGCTTGAATAGAATGACCTAGGTTTGATTTTAGGCTTCTAGGTCACGGTTTCACCTTGACAACAGTTCTTTCATTTCCAGCAGTAACATTTGCTAGGATCCCTAAGGTGCTTTCATTTTTGTAAGTAGTGCAAAAAAAAAAAAAAAAAGGATAGAAAAAAAAAAAGATAAATCTTAATTCACATGCTGCAGGACTATCTCTGTGTCTCCGGCACAAAACTTCAAATCCAATCCAAGAACTGGCTGTGTATTAGAAGTCTGCAGATTTAAACCTTGTTCACCATGATCAAACTGGATTTATGGAGCATCATAACTCTCCAGACACCATCCAGCAGCTTATTAATTTAATAGACTCCTGTCCATTCACTGATGTTCCTGCCCTGACAGTCTCTCAAGATAAGGCGAAAGCCTTTTGACAGGACAGAGAGCATATATATTTTCTTCTGTTTTCTCGTGGATGGGGTTGTCGACAACTTGAAATGTGTGGCTCAGCAAATTTGTTTTTTTTTTTTCTTCTCTTTTTTTCCCCTTTCACTTCGCAGGAAGGATGACAGAGGCAAGCCTCCTGAGAGTTCCAGGGGTCAAGGGGCCTGTGTTTCCCCTAAGTACTTATTTAGCATTTTGTTTTGCAAAATAACAATGAATTGATTTGAAGGCATACACGTGGGGACATTTTTACAATGAAAAGAAACAGCATTGCAATTTAATGCCTAATATAAACTAAGAGGTGTTGGAGAGAAGAAGAAAAATAGCAATAAATGTTCCCATTAAGTAGAGTAGAGCAGCATTTTCTTCTCTTTTCTTTTCTATAATCCCATTCGTGGGAATGAGAGGGAGTGCCAAAAAAGAAAAAAAAAAAAGATAGCACGCAAGCTGTTGTATAAAGACAAAACAAGAAGAACTTTTCAACATTCTTATTTTTCCTTTATGATACGCTCATCCTCTGTGTTTTCTATCTGCCTCTAACATGCAAATAAATTCACAAGTCTCTGCCAGAGAGTCATTACACCATTATGTAGCAAGGTTAACTGTTTCTATCCCACAGTGTACCTTTTCTGTTAAAATCACATCAGTAATCACTAGACCCTGGCTTCCCAGACTTGAACGTGTACACAGACCACCTGGGATCTTGTTAAAATGCACATATGGATTTAGCAGGTCTGAGTGAGGCCTGAGCTTTTACATTTCTAACAAGTCAATGCCATATTGCTGCTTGGCAGATTATGTATTAAGTAGTAAGACATTAGTCAAATTTTTAAAAGGAGGGATAATTGAGATATGGACAAGCTATATCACAGTATCAATGAAGGTAAAACGTAAACTTGAACACACTACAAAAAGTTAACAGATTCTCTACCTGGCATATAGTGGCAATTCAACTATCATTTCAATGACTTAAAGAACACCCCACCTCCAAATTTCATACAATGGCCTGCTTTTTTTTTTTTTAATCAGTTTTCTTCATTTCTGCATGTGTGCAAAATGATCTTAATTTGTCCTGAGACAGTTAACTTAAACAGTGTATTTAAAGCTATGGATAAAAGAAATGTGTTCACTTTCTTAAACTACATTTTCTACTTACTTCGTTTTTGTTTCCTATTTGTATCTCTAGTCAAAATGCAAGAATATCCAAACTAAGCTATTGTTTGTCCAAAATGTCCTTCACAGGCCACTTTATTTGGTTCTGCAAAGTTAAGGTCAAGGCACTCTGGATTTCATAGGTGAGAACATTTGATTGAAAAACTTCACACTTTAATCTAGAAATCTATACTCAAAACATAGCAACATTGCAGAATTATTGCTATTTTACTTAAGGCCTTATTTGCTTAACACAATTAGTTCTGAAATTGAGACTGTAGAATATTTAGTATTTTATAGACATGTATCTTTTTTTGGGGAGAGACGAACAGAAATGTAATATATTACTCGTTTGAGAAAATGAATTATGGAACCTTAAATTCCTCATTATAAATATTTGATAAATATTCAGAAAATCTTAAATTTTTATAATGTACCTCTGAAAAGTCCATTTCTTGAAAGACTGCACAAACTAAAGGTAGCTGACCTAGAGAATAATCATTCTTGAAAATCTTTACTGACAATGGATACCAGAAAATGAAGTACTAGATTTCTAAAGGAAAAACTGGCTTAATTTACTGTCATTGAATTACAATAGGAGGTAGATAGAAATACATCAATAAATAGGTGGAAACAGTTAAACTATATGTATTTCTGATCCATTTCCTTGATTGGAATACTCTTGCTTGCAACACCATGGTATACTATTTGGTTGACCCTACTGTTGTTTGACAGTCTTCACAGGCCTCAGACAGCCTCATGAGAATACATCTTCTCTGAAGTACTACTGAATGTCAGGCATCTCAGGTGACCTTTTAATTTTAAAAACAGGCTTCAAAATTGGGCTTGACTTCTACATCGGTGGTAAAATGAAAAGCCTCCAATTGCAGGTATTAGAGCAAAGAGTAGAGGTTTCTGACTGACTTTCCCCCAGTGAAGAGCTGAAAACAGACACGGTTACTATTTACTTACTGGACGAGGGGAGAGGACAAAGACGACTAAGATGGCGCATTTCTGGGTTCTTCATCACCAACTTACCTGCGCACGCAGGAAAATGCAGCCCGTGCCCGGGAAAAATACAGACCAACTGTGCAGGCGCAACATGGCGTCCAATCGAGGAAACCGAAACTTACCTGGCCGCACCTAGGGAACGCCCCCCAACACGCCGTGTCCCGCCTACTGCCCTCCCACTCCCAGGCCGTAAACACAAAAGCTGCTCCAGGCGGCCGGGCGCGGTGGCTCACGCCTGTAATCCCAGCACTTTGGGAGGCCGAGGCGGGCGGATCACAAAGTCAGGAGATCGAGACCATGGTGAAACCCCGTCTCTACTAAAAATACAAAAACTTAGCCGGGCCCGGTGGCGGGCGCCTGTAGTCCCAGCTACTCAGGAGGCTGACGCAGGAGAATGGCGTGAACCCGGGAGGCGGAGCTTGCAGTGAGCCGAGATTGCGCCACTGCACTCCAGCCTGGGCGACAGAGCGAGACTCCATCTCAAAAAAAAAAAAAAAAAAGCTGCTCCAGGCAGACGCGCGGCACGAACTTCCTCGGCCCCTCCTCATATGCGGATCTGGGAACCTTGCCCGAGAACGCCGGAGCGACTTCCTCGGCCTCCACCACGGGAGACTGGTGAACCTCGCCCTTTCTTCCTTCACATTGGCTAGCTAATAAAGTTTCTTTTTACCTTGCCTATTTGCCTTTTCTCTGGTGCCTGCTCTGGTGGTCGCATAAAACAAATCATTTACCAGTAAAGTGGGTCCAAAAAGAATCGCCCAGTAATAGCGAGCCAATGTCTTGGCATGGCTGCTATGCAAGTTGTTCAAACCAAACCCTATGGTTTGACAACGTCTTTTGCATCTATGTAGGTTTTGTTTCAAATTCTTGTATACACTGCCATGTTGACTGATGCAGGATAATATATGCTATGTATATATGCAACATTTCAAAGGAATCCTCTTCATCCAGATTCTCTAGCATTTTAAAAATCTCACTAAGGAATGTTATGTTTTTTGAGACATGGGGCGAATCCATTGTGGGTACTGGATTTTCAGATGATTTCCACGAGTAATTTCTGAAACTCAATCAAGTAACCCTAGAGTTTATTCTGTTGAATGATGCATAATAAATCTCATTACATAATAATTCAAAATTCAGTGGGTGTATACTGTGTGCTGGCTGTGGAGTTACAGAGGTGAAAAACTGAATTGTTGCCTTTGAGGTGTTCACATCCAGCTTGGTACAATATCTAGCCTGGGCTGGATCTTTCTTCTTATGGGGACAGGGTAAAGAAGGACTTTTAGAGGCGCTGATACACACTAAATCTTTAATGGTACCTGTTAAAAATGATAAAGATGGTGAGGTTATCAGGCAAAGGAAATATGATGTACAAAGGTAGTTAAAAGCAAGCAAGGGATTTTTTTTTTTTTTTTTTTTTTTTTTTTGAGATGGAATCTCACTCTGTCACCCAGGCTGGAGTGCAGTGGTGCAATTTTAGCTCACTGCAACCTCCAACTTCCAGGTTCAAGCAAATCTCCTGCCTCAGCCTCCTAAGTAGCTGGGATTACAGGTGCCTGCCACCACACCCAGCTAATTTTTGTGGAGAAATTTTAAACAATTGAGTATGATTGAAGCATAGAGTTTCTGGGAAAGAGGAGTGACAGATGAGGCTCTCAGGCATTGGGTAGTTAAAAAATGTAAATGAGGTAGTCAAAGGAAAATACATAAATGAGGAGAAAAAAACTAAAGAATGACAACATATAGTGGATGGACAGTTATACATATGGAGAAACTTGTATGGAATGGAAAAGGATGACTAGATCAAGCCCAATATAATGAAAACTTGGCAACAAGTAGACTACAGGAGACCTGTAAGAGTCACTTCAGTGGAGTTTTGAAGACAAAAACTGAACAAGAAAGAAGATGCTGGAATTGAATAAGTCCAAGGAATGAGGGCAGAAAACTTTGCAGAAGCTTGCATAAGAAAAGAGCAGAGAGGGCTTCCTACTAAGGAAGTGAATGATTGCACTTCAGTGGTGAATTGATTGCATACATTTATTTCTACTTCCTTTTACTAAAATGACAGTAAAGAAGAAAAGAAGGTGATAAGGGCAAAGAGACAGGGCAGAGTATACAATAGAAGTCAACAAAATATTGGAAGCTAGAAAATTGATGGAGTGATAAATGACACAGCACAGCACAGAAAGCTGAAATCCAAGTACTTGAAGAGCCGCAGGCCAACAAGAAACAGGCAGATTTCATCTGCAGAATCCCAAAACAGATCAGGAAGTAAAGGTACCTGTTACCTTGAGAGGGAGGATGAGCAGCAGAGCTAAAACTTGGAAAGGCATTCTAAGGACGAAGCTGTTACCTTCCAGACCCAGCCATTTCCTACAGAGCTAGGTTACATCCCCTTCCCACTCTGTTAGGAGATGGAGGTTTAATCTTTGGAAAACTGGCATATAGAGGCTTTAGATCCAGGGGCACAGGCTCAGCAAAGGCAGGTGCTAATGTGACATCTGAATTAGAAGAATAAGCGATCATTTACAATCTCAACAATGAGACAGGACTTCCCCAACGCACCACCAGGTCCCACTCTCCTTCAAAACGCTGGCTGCAAGGTTCATAAATCTCAGGAGACTGTTATTCTCGGGAGAATTTAAGCATGCTGAGATCAAAGTATTAAATACACAGTTATTTGGGGACCTCATTACCATGGCTGGATTTTCATCAGCCTATGATTCTATGCAAAATCCTCCAGTTGATAAGCCCTGCCTACTCATGCTGCCTTTCCATGCAGCCTTTAGTATTGAGAAATAAAAAAAAGGAAATCCTAAGTCTGCCAGCAGATTGAGCAGACCTCCTCTTAGCCAAGGGGACCCTGCAGAAATCTTCATAACTGAGTTCCTGAGTACAACAGGATAGGAGGTCAGATATGTCTCATCATACCCCCCATTGCTAATTGTCATTACACTTTCTTCCCTAAGGGTTAAACAGAAGGACCCACTTCACCCCTGATACCAACAAACCACCTGACACTGCCCCTCCCTTTTGCAGTTTTGACAAAACAACTGAACAGCATTCCTTCCTGATGACAGACCGCTAACCACAGAGTGGTTCTGGCCAGTCTGTGGAGGATGTGCAGTGAGGGTTTTCATGTCCTCTGTTTCACCTTTCAACACCAAAGAGCCGAAAACCCCACCCTTGGATCATGCTAATGCCACCATTTTTTTCTGAACAAGGGTCCCATAGAGAAGCATGAAGCTCATTTGTGCATATGCATGTTTCTCCTTTCTTTCTTTCTTTTTTTTTATTTGAGATGGAATCCCACTCTGTTGCCAGGCTGGAGTACAGGGGCGTGATCTCGGCTCACTGCAACCTCCGCCTCCTGGGTTCGAGCAATTCTCCTGCCTCAGCCCCCGAGTAGCTGGGACTACAGGTGTGCGCCACCAAGCCCAGTTAATTTTTTTTTATTTTTACTACAGATGGGGTTTTGTCATGTTGGCCAGGATGGTCTCCATCTCTTGACCTCATGATCTGCCAGCCTCAGCCTACCAAAGTGCTGGGATTACAGGCATAAGCCACCATGCCTGGCCATTTCTTCTTTTATAAATATTCCTCCTATAGCTTATGTATATTTCACCACCTCGATCAGCATAAATCCCTGTCTTATTCTTCCCACCCTCAAAGTGTCTGTTTTTGGCTTCTGGCTGTAGGCTATGCTTCCCAGCCTGTCAGAATGGTCACCATCCATGCTGCAACGCTTTATTAGAAATAAACTTCTCCTTTCTAAATTTAAGAACCTTGTCATTCTTCAGTTGACAGTGGTCTGCTCTTAAAATAAAAAGCAGACATCATTGTATCTCAAGCCATTTGAGGAAACTTTCAATATTAAATACAGGGAACAGAATAGGCAAGAGAAAAGAAAAAATGCACAGGACACACACCTTCCCAAATGTCCTCCAATTTCTATCTTCAGAGATAAAAGAATGAATATTCACATAAAAAGAGCGAGATGATGAACAAAAGAATAGTCAGAGAACAAGAAAGACCTCTTGTAAATTATAAATGTGATAGGAGCAAAGTTAAATAATAAAGTTTTAGGGTACTGCAGAAAGTCAAAGAAAGTCAAGAAGAATATTGTAAGACTATTATTAAATAGACATCATAGCTTTCTATGTTACAGAAAAAACTGCATCCTATTGGTTTATCCATTTATTTATTCAAAAATATTCATTCAGCAGCTACTATGTGCCATGCACTGTTTAAAAAACAGAAAAAAAAAAAAATCCCTGTCCTTATAGAACTCCCATTCTAGGGGTAAAAAACTGACACTAAAATTCTTGGCCAGGCGCGGTGGCTCATGCCTGTAATCCCAGCACTTTGGGAGGCCGAGGCGGGTGGATCACAAGGTCAGGAGATCGAGACCATCCTGGTTAACACGTGAAACCTCGTCTCTACTAAAAACTGCAAAAAATTAGCCGGGAGTGGTGGTGGGCGCCTGTAGTCCAAGCTACTCGGGAGGCTGAGGCAGGAGAATGGTGTGAAGGTGGGAGGCAGAGCTTGCAGTGAGCCGAGATGGTGCCACTGCACTCCAGCCTGGGCGACAGAGCAAGGCTCCATGTCTAATAAATAAATAATAAAATTCTTTAGTCAATAATAAAATATCAAAAATAAAGATAACTGATACAGAGGAGGTTATCAACTGAATGTTTATATCTCCCCAAAATGTATATGTTGGAACTCTAACCCCAAATGTGATGGCATTAGGAGGTAAGGTTTTTGTGAGGCAATTAGGTCATGAGGGTGGAGCTCTCATGGTGGGATGAGTGTACATATGAGAAGAAAAGCAAGAAAGATCTCCTTAGCTCCCACTCTACTTTGTGACTATGCAGCAAGAAGATGCCCATCCACAAACCCAGAAGAGAGCTCTCACCAGATGTGAAGTTGCCAGCACCCTGATCTTGGACTTCCCAGTCTCCAGAACCACGAGAAATAAATATTTATTGTTTAAGTCACCAAGTTTATGGTATTTTGTTATAGTTTCCTGAACTGATGGATATAGAGGAGAAAGAGAGAAACAGGGAGAGAAAGAGAGAAATGGTAGTGATGGGGGTATGGGGAGCGAGGGAGAGAGAGAGAGAAACAGAAAGAGAGAGGGAGAGAGAGTATTTTAGACAGGGTAGTTAGGCAGACCGTTTAGACAGACAATATGGGAGGCAACATCTAGGAGGAGTTCAGAAAGAGGTCACAGACAGCCGGGTGTGGTGGCTCATGCCTGTAATCCCAGCACTTTGGGAGGTCGAGACCAGGAGTTTGAGACCAGCCTGGCCAACACGGCGAAACTCTGTTTCTTTTTTGTTGTTGTTGTTGTTTTTTAAAAAAAACAGAGGTCATAGAGCAACGCAGAGTCAGCATACAGTGCAAAGGCCCTGAGGTAGTGTCATTCCTTGTATTTTTAAGCAAGGAGCCCATGCAACTGGAACAAAGTAGCTAAAAAGTAATGGAAAGAGAAGCCACAGAGGCATCCAGGAGCAGATCATATAATGCCAAGATAATACGTTTGTAGGTTTAGTTTAGGAGTGGCAGGTTTTTCTATAAAGAACACATAATATTTTAGGTTTTACAAACTAGATTGTCTGTGTTCCAACCACTCAACTCTGATGTTACAACATGAAAGTAGCCGTAGACAATGTATAAACAAATTGCTGTGGCTGTGTTCCAATAAAACTTTATTTACAAAAACAGGTCATGGGCCAGATTTGGCTCTGCATTATATATCAATCCTTGTAATCAGTCCAATTGTGGTCCTTGGAGTATTACGTGTGCTACCACTTTCTCATTTTCTTTGGGAAACAAGAAGTAAAAACATTATTTAACAGAGGATGTTAAACATTTGGGGAGTCAGAAGTCTGAAATAGTAACTTCAAGATTGATTAGGACAACAAGTTTTGATTGTCAGACCACATACACTGAGGGCTCACATCTCCTTGTGGTCAAAAGTATCAAAAGTAACATAAAACTGATCAGTATTGGTTTTCTGTTGTTGCTGGTATTGGTAATTCTTTTGTTTTATTTTTACCGTACATTTATATAGTACTCATTGTGGACCAGACACTATTCTAGGCACTTTACAAATACTAATTTATCTAATCTCAGATGCTTGGATGGGGCCAGGAGAAAGTGGAGAGCTGGATTAACCAGAATGAGGAATTACCAGGCCAGTAAAGACCAAAAAGAGAGAGAAGGGTAAGGCACTCTAAGAAAGTGATTAGAATGACAGACCCATGGAATCCACATCAGGTAACCTGGAAGTAAGCACGGGAGGGGTTGATAGGAAAATGATGGTGGTGAAGTGTGTGGATTGCAGGTTCATTTGGTGTTGAAAAATTGTTGAAGTCTGGTAACGAGTAAAGTAAGGCAGATGGTTTACTACTAATATTTTCTAGAGGTGTGTAACACCATTATTTCCATGATACGTAAGGCTTGGTTTTGTTAGTGAATGGACCTATGCTTAACTTTTGACACAATAATCTTACTAAAATCTTGATTTCATCATGTGTGCCTTAAAAATGTCAGCAGCTCTCCAATGCTTCCATGCTAAGGTTTTCAGAACGAGCATTCAAGCGTATCCACAACATGGCTCTCAGGAATTTTTGGAGGCTTGCCCCTCAATGGTTACATTTGTAAATTCTCTGCTTTAACTGAACTGAACAGATACACTCATGAACACATCGTATGCATCTTAACCTAGGAGCTTTTAGGCACACATTTTAACCTCCTTAAAAGCCTTCACCCCATTACTTAAATTGATACTCAACGTTCAATATCCAACCAAAATTCCACATCTCTGCGAACATTTCTTGACAGTATGAGACTGAATTCATTATTATACATCTTTCATCAAGTAAGCTCTTTCAATAAGCTTCTTAAGCTGGGGGGTGTCTCATGTTCATTTGTACTCCTCATGACACCTGGGCCATATCGTGGGCAGAGTATGTGCTCAGTTATGTGTATTTTATTTGGAAAATTATCTTATGAAAAACAAAGTGGCAGGAATTTCACAGAGTTACTAAAGAAAAGTAATTATATCACTAGGAAATAATTTAAATTCTGTGGATGAAGGACACTTTGTGGATAATGCAAAGATTTCTTTGTTTTAGTTGGATTGTGTAAAAAGAAGAGTAAGAATGTAGTTAAGACAAAGAATGATTTTCAAATGCAAATATTTTCTGAAATTATATAAGTAAAATAATCAAAGTGAAGAAAATTATGAAAAAGGATACCAAAAATCTCCCTAAGTCTTGCCACTTTAACAGAAATATCTTTATAATTTCACACTGTTTCTTTCCAGTATGTTTTCCTGTGCATACACTTTTTAAGTATAATCATATTAGGCACAAAACCACATATTCTGCCTTTTTTCACCTAGATTTATCTTATAATACTTTTTTTTCCTACATAATACAGTGTTTTAAAAACTATTCTCAGTATGTTACCCTGAAAAAAATCTACCCTAAAGAGTTGTCCCTCATTTCAACGACAAAGATACTTTTGGGGGTAGCTTTCAAGATTAGCATCCCTTTGAATGACAAGCTAACATCCTTGAATGATAGTGAGCCACTTCTCCAAAGACCCCATTCTTCATTTCTCATTTTTATACTTATAAAACTGATATATTCTTAGTTCTTATCATGTGCCAGCATTCTAACTGGGTTTCTACCCCAAGAGACAGAAGCTTCATTCATGCATGGATCCAGGGTGGCTTAGGATATTTTTTTTCTCCAAAATAAGATAGCACATCTAATCAGCTAAGGTAATTAGTGGTATTATTGTGCAGGGCTATTTACCAACATTTCATTAAGGAAACTCACAGTGATGCTGATATAAAAACAAATGTATTTTTCACATCATATAGCATATAGTAGTAATAACTAAAGACAATAAACTATTCAGTACACCCAGACTCAGATTGAAATAACATCAATAAATCACTAACATAACAGTAAAAACAGTAAATGCATAGTAAGAAATGGAAATGACACAAAGCTCACTATTTGCTGAAGTTGCTGTCATTCTGCAATTTGGAACAGAGAGCTCTATGGTAAATAACACAGTCAATAGTGGGGTCACTTGTCTTGACCTTAAGAACCCCTTAGAAATGACAATTTGAATCAAAACTGTGTGTGTGTTCTTTTTTTAAAGCAGCCATTTTCACAATCACAGATTCCTAGGAAAGGAATCATAAATTGCTCACTCCTCAAAATATTAATAGAACGTAACCAGAAAAAGCCTCAGATGTTCACGAAACATGGGTTTTCGGCATCGCGTTATCCTGTGGTGCTCTGCAATCAATTACTGTTATACCACCATCATTAATAATTTTCTTAATGAAAATGATTCTGTTGATCTCCGTTGTATTTTAATTATCAGAGTTAAGCATAATTACACTGCAGCTCTGAGCTGGCATGTGGACTCCTTTAGGGCGCAATTTTGTTTTAACACACTGATAATGTAATTTTACATTGTGTCAGTTTGTTTGGTTATTATCCAGTTGTACAATTCCACTGTATTCCTGATAACAGATAATAACCTTAGTACCTCCTATATCCTGAAGTCATTTAAAAAGCAATATTGGAATTCTGCGACTAGCTAACTTAATCGCCTTATGATTTTATAATTCCCACTGCTAAATATTTAGTTCAGGCACTCACCCTCTTTCAAAAATACTGTAAAATTAGACAATGGTTATACATTTTCTGTGAATTACTGAATAGTTAAATAAATGCATAAAATACGAACACAAATTTTTCCTTTTAAATTAGTTTGTTATTTATACGACATTATGCCCTCTAGGTAAAGTTAAACATTAACTTTTAGGATACTTTGAAAATTGGCTGCCACATTAGACAAAGCTATTGCTTGAAAATTCTAGTAACATGCAACAGATCATCTATTTTAAGGTGGAACATGGTCCAGACTTTTACAAGAGTCTTTGTAATGAAAGACATTTGTTTTGAAAACTTAATTTAGAGAGTGTGCAGAAAGTTATTCACCCAAGCTAAATCATACTAGAATTTCTGTCATTATTTCAGTGGTGACTAGTATAGGCTCTTGGACATAAAAGACATTCAAACACGGTTAAATTGACTAATTGCATGTTTAAATTCGTGCGAACCTACAAAATCAGAACTTTAAAGACTGTGATAGCATGATTTTGAGATTGCTGTGTAGTCGTCTACATGATTTGAAATTGCTGTGGTCTTAGAAACAACAAAGAAATTAGCATAAACTGTTGCTGCCACTGCTGTTTTAGTTTTTGAATAATCTCTTTAAAATCAAGCCAAAGAATGCAGAAAAGAATTTGCTGATAAACATGTATGCAAATTTGCAAAGAAAGGCAATAACCTGTAACCTTGGCTTAGTAAATGGCATCTGCCAAAATTTTGTTGATTGTACAATTGGGAATTGAAGTCAACAAGCTCAATACTGAATCCCAGCTTCATCATTTGAACTTACTTAACCCATCGAAACCTAAATTTATTAATCTGCAACATGGGAGAAGCACTGTTTAGATATCATGAATCTGTTGTATTGTAAGGAAGAAAATTTATGTAAAGTGATTAGAACAGTGTCTGGAATAGAACAAAGATTAACACATGTTCTATTTATTGAACATTTATTAGTAGTAATAATATCATCATTTTCATCTTTATACTAGCACTGTGTATAAGACTTCCACTAAAATAAAAGTATCACGTGCCCAAGAAAAACATCCAATGATATACTCCCGTACAGGCTTCTGGTCTCTAATTCTGTGATACAGATCTCTGCAAATATTCTGTGGGTTCAAAGTGACCGAATGAGGCTTGTAGAAGGCTTCACTATAAATACGACATCACTATATGCTTGATACCAACATGGAGGCCTGGCTTCATTTTCTCTTAGTGTGTCCTGACTTATGACCACAAGGACTGCTTGTACGATAATCAGCAACATAATATCGATCATAACCTCTGCAATCATGTAAATGGGTGCTTCACAAAAATCTCGCATGGTAGCCATTGCGATTCCATTTTCACAGTTGAGAAAATCAAGATTAGAGTGGGCAAGTGATTTGTCTAAGGTTACATATGAAATACAGATTTTTACAATAATATTGTGGCTTCGCATATACAGAAATATTCTGTGGTTGAGGTAAGAGTGAGGGTTAGCAGATACTTTTTCACTCTCTTGATTGACAGTGTTTATTCTCTTAAGCTGGAGACCCAGAGAATGTGGCTACTTTGAAATAACAACTACAAGAAAATTGAAGAACTAAATAATGTAATTATCCCTGATTTGAAGCTGAGTGATTAAACCCACATGAAAGATGCTAAAGGTGTAATTTTAATTTTAAATACCCTCAACACATAACATTCTAAATACACTATTTGTTTTTCATGTGAAAAGGTCACCATTCTTTGCAAACAGTAGATAGCATATAATAAGGTAAGGTAAAGAAGTAGATCATCAGTGCTCAACAGACAGTGGATTTTAAGAGTAAGTGGGCAGGCCTTTGCTCACCCTCCTCTCCAGCAGAGCTCCTTTTAACTTCAGCATTATGCTTTTTAGTATTTTTCCACTGAGATAAGTAAATTAGAATTATCTGGAGTCTGTTGAGAATAATGGCAAAAAACAGACGACCCAACAGGTCTGGTCCATCAATGTCTGGATGACCTAATTACTTTCTGGAATGACAAGGGGTAGGTGAGGCAGGAACAACGCACATCAGATTCGAATGTTAATGCCAACCACTATACTTTTAAAATTTTTTCTAGAACAAGATGACGGCAGCCTGTCAAATAGCACTGAGTGATATAAAACAATTTTATTTTATAATAATGTGATGGACACACTGACAATGAAAACTTTGTAGTCATATTTAATTTTGTTACTAGCCTACATTTAGGAATACTTTGGGAAGCAAGTATGCCTCCTAGATGGTAATAGTTAAACATTAAATGGGCCTATTTTCACACCATAAGAAAACACTATCAAAAATCTCAGTCATGGCATTTTTGCAAAATGTCACACTGCAATTTATCTTCTATTTGTAAATAGACACTGATAGGTTCTCAGCCAGGTCCTATAATAATGATTTGGCATTGAGTTTATAAGTAGTTTAGGTTCTTAGGAAAAAAACAAATAAATACAATTGTGGCATCAGGAATTTAATTTTCATCGTCCATAAGAGCTTTTTACACTTTAGGAATAATACGTGACACATGGGAGCATGGATGTTGGCCCAAGAAACAACCACTCTTTTATGGCAGCATATCCTTGGTTTTATTTAGGGAACTATCTCTCCTCCATTTCAGTGGCTCATGTGGGGTTAATTTTATTTTTAGGCCCCAGGCTGACTATGGTCTGCCTAGGAGAGTCATAGTGATTAATTGGTTCAGGGAATGGTATGTGATGTGCTCTAATCACAAAACCCAGAAAAGCTCTCTTTTCACCGAAGTTGCTATGCTGGTGGAATAAGTCTGGAGTTGCCACTAGTTATCTGAGAATGATGCCCACACAAGAAAGAAGAGCCACATGATAGAGAGAGAGAGTCTGGGAACAAAGTTTGAGCAACTGAATCAAGCAGTTCCTGACATCCAGAATATCCCTGGACTCTCAGTGATATGAGCAGATGAACCCACCTACCCCAACACACACACACACACACACACACACACATAATTTTTTGGCAGAATCTAATTTCAGTTAGATTTCTATCGCTTGAAAACAAAAGAGGCCCAATTAATAAACAATGTAGGCATTATGAAAATGCCACAAACATTGTAGAGGTTCAAGTTAACATTTGTTAACCCTTCCATCTTCAAAAAGCTTTTGCTTTGAGGAGTGTTATCATACATACAGACTGTGGAGACAGACGACTCCAGAGTCCAGCGTGTTTGGATACCAGTAGGAGCGCCTCCCGGGGTCATATTTTCCATGATCCAATCAATCCCTAGTGAAATCCCAGAATATTAAGGTATTGACACAACTTTGAGACATGCTCTGCATGAGCTGTCTCCTCCCTCTAAAGGCACTCTAAATACTAGAAATTAGTTTCAGGCCTCTGAACCCCAGATAGAAGATCAAAGAAAAGTCTGCAGCAAAGTAGAGAAATAAAAATATATATGTTGAAATGCAAATGATCAGGGCTTTTTGTTTTTGTTTTTTACTGCATAATTCTAGATCATTAATATCAGCATCCACTGTGAGTTTTCAAGAGGGCTACGATAAATGATATTTGGTCATGGGGCTTTTTTCTTTAATCTTAGGGTTCTATGAAATGCGTTTTGGGAAATGTCACACTTTAATATATATATTTTGTGATTTCTAGGGATAAAAGCCTGAGTGGTTTTGGTTGTTACTCATCATTTAACAGTGGCAAAGGGAAAGGCAGAGTCATGTAGTTCAAGGAGTACAGAATTTGGAGCTGTCAAGACGTAGATTGAATTTAGCTCTATTGTTAGCTCTCTATGATCACAGGCAATCATGCCACCTCTCTAAGTCATAGGTGCAAAATGAGAAAATACTATCTATTTCATTGAGTTGTTTTGAAGCTTAAAGCAGACAGAACATATTCTAGTATGCATCACTTCAACCCTAAGTTGGACAAATGTATGCTTGAATCCCACTCAATCACTTGTTAGCCATGTGACCATGACAAACTATTTACCCTACTTAAGTCTTTTATCTACCTTTGTAAAATGGGGTAGTACGTTGATTATCTCATAGGAGCTATTAAATAAGGATTAAGCTTTAAAAAGCGTACACAGTAGTTATTACAGTTCTGGCATTTGAACTGCAAAACCAATTGTTCTTGTAAGTTGAACAATGCCAAATTACCCTTTACAGGTTAAAACATTATTGAATAGCAGCAATTCATACAGTTCATCATCATAGTATGTGAAATGTCTATTTCAGTGTCTGGCAACAATTCATTATTTGTTTATCTGGTCAACCAATCAATATGTACTTAGTGCTTTTCTTGTACAGGTAGCATGCCAGACCAGGAATAGAAAGGTGACTAAGACACAATCTGTGTCCTCAGTAAATATAGAGTAGATTGAAGAGGCAGGCAATCATAACTAACTTTTTTACTTACTCCTTTTTTGGACACATAAACTGTATACTCATGATCATGAAATAAGGTAATAGAGAGCAATGAGAGAAGCACATACAATTTGGCATGGGAGCATCAAGAAGATAATTCAAGGTGTGCCCAATAAATGGTGGCTACTATCATCAATGTACAAGGTTAGCACATAGTTGGACTCAATACATGCTTTACCAGTTAATTAATGAACAATTAATAAGCTTCTATTAATTACTCTAAGTTGTTTATTGAAAAAAGATATAAGGTATAGCCAACCATAAACACATAAGTTTGCTCAAGTTAGCATACCCCACTAAATACAGAATTCCAATTCTGTTATACAGGTTCGGCATCCCTAATCAGAATATCCAAAATCTTTCAGATTGTTCCAAAATCCAAAACCTTTTGATCACCATATGATGCTACAAGTGAAAAATTCCACAATTGACCTCACGCAATGGGTGACAGTCAAAACTTAGTCTCATGCACAAAATTATAAAATATTGTATAGAATTACCATTAGGTTATGTGTATTTTGTGTTTATGAAACATAAATTACTTTCATGTTTAGACTTGGGTCTCATTTCCAAGATATCTCATTATGTACATGCAGATATTCCAATCTGAAAAAAACCCTGAAATCTGAAACACTCTGGTCCCAAGCAATTTGGATAAGGGATACTCAAAATATGTAACAATCATCTCTACTAAAAGAATAGCTGATTTAAAAGTGCAATTAATTTGAATCATATATGAGGACCAGCTATTGCCATGTTTCCCTCCGTACTATATTGGTACAATGAAGATAAAATATCATACAACAGATATCTGTCCCCAACAAGTGGTCCTGCATTCCAAGGCATCTTTTGTATTCTGAATGTCGGCACTGGTAAACTCATTCCCTATACTTTCCACTTTGATAGATTATACTGGCATATCCTGGGAAAATCTCACATCCCTTTTAGCTGAACGCTCCCACCAGCATACCACAGGTATTTCAGGTTAGAAAATTAGTGGGTATGGGGACAAGTAATTATAGAAGGAAAAAACTATAATCAGATCCTGGTATGCAGATTGTTTTTTTTTTTTTAGCTTGCAAATTCCCTCTTTCCGGTGTTTCAACTTTCAAAGGTTTATGGTAGTTTACAGGCAATCCTCTTATAAGTGTACAAATTGTAATGATTATAGGAACAAGTTGTAATTGTTTCTAGCAAGTTTTTAAGAGTCTTTGATGTTATGATTAGTGTTTTATATGTTAATATATTGATAGGGGTGCTTATTTGCTTGTTCCCTTGTATGCTTTTATGGTTTCTAGGTTCAATGTGCAAATACATCTTTGATCTCGGTAGGTCTATTTGGTTTAAAAAGAAAGCCAAGGGAAATTAAACATGAGAAGCACAAAGTTTTGCAATATTTATGAAGAAGTGAGATTAGGGATTTCACTGTAAGAGTACAGAGCTAGGACCAAGACTCGAACGTGGAGAAAAGTGCCCCAAAACTACACCACACGTGAGGAGGGTCCCGTACTATGGACAGCCAGCCCCACGACGTGCCATCATGGAGCTGCGGCTCCTTTGTAGCCAGGGCGCAGCTACATGACGCAGTCTGGGTTGATGTCACACTGAGCAAATCAAAGGCAATGCCCTGCAAGTCATCAGCTTCCGCTTTAGAGTTTGCCTCCTGCCCTTCAGAAATCACCAGGGGGAAGATTTCTGTCTTTGCAAAGGTTTCATTTCCAGCTATCCTCTCATCACACACGACTTCCGGAAACTAGCTGGAATGTAGCGCCTCTTGGACCATGCACCTTGACACAAATTGCTAAACTTTACAAGGATTTCACTTTTTGATAATGTCTAAAAGGAGAATTTGGAGTTCTAAAAGGAGAATTTGGAGTTTCGTCAAACCTGGCTATCAACGATACTAACAGCAAGAGAAAGATACTAGTTAAGCCACTCAAATACAGAGTTAGGTAAATGTATAAGGCACTAAGTAATTAATAGTATGACACTTTTTGTTTTATGTTGCACAGAAAAACAAAAAAGGTGGCTTTACTGAAAATACACATTAGAGGAACTCAAATGGGAAAACAGGACGAGAGAGGATCAAATTATACTTTGTACTTCCGTTCCAGCTCTTCAGGTGCTGTTTTGCAATGCTCAGGTTTTAATACTTCCAAAGAGAGGGGGAAACAATCTTGCATTTACCTTTGCTGTACACAATGCAGTTGTTTTTGTTGTCTTCCACTCCTTGCCAAGTCACATCCAGCAACCACTTGGGACCAGCAGTCAGCACCATTGGGACCTGAGCCTTTGTCTTCTGTAGAAAGAATGATAACAAACAGATGCCATTTGCTTCCGTTGATTAAAAACTTGAATAATAACTGTACTAATCATTTTATTTTTACAAACAACTAAATCTCCCAAACCATAATCCAAGTCCTTATTCCCCTGTCTCATGATATCTTTTTAAGACGACAGAAGCTGTAAAGCTTTACTGCTTTCACTAATCTGAATGGTAGAAATATTATCAAGGATTTTTTTTTTTTTTTTTTCCTAAATGATACTGAATCAGATCTCCAAGATTAGACAGATCTCTTGTGGCTCTGAATTATAAAGAGAATGCAGATGACTTTCATTGCAAAGAGCAGAGTGTTTAGAAGTGAACTTTAGACACATTGTACTTTACTATCAACAGGATCTCACTATTTCCTGAAACAGACAGGAAAGAATTTAAAGAATCAGGATCCATTTCAAAGCTCTGTCCTGAGCAACATTTATATTAGAGTAAGAACTTACTCTGAATGAATAATGACATCTACCCAACCCCCTAAGTGTGGATATGTAGTCTCACTGTAACTGAAATAATAATAATGCTAATAATGCACCACCATACATTGTCTCCAGAAAGACTGTAAAAGAGGAATCGTGAATAAATTCAAATGCAGAGCAACTAAAGCATGACATCCCTTGCTCTGAGAACCCCAGAAGCACAGAGACAAGTGCTATAATTCTAACAAAGTATTTTCAGTGTACATGTTAAATAGAAGGCTCAAAATAGTCACAATTTTTGGCTGTTTGGCATCCAAATTATTTATCTGTAAACCTCCGTGGATAAATTTACATGGCTGGAAATAAACTGGGGAGGAAATAAGTATGTCTCAGCAAGACTGTGTTTCCCGATGAGTCACGGTGAACCGGCATTCACTTTTATCATTCTCCAGTCCATGTTCTGTATGTCAAACACCATGAAACCACAACTCAGAGTACAATACAAGGGTCTCAAGGTAATTTTTGAACTGAATTTTCACCTAGATATGATCCTGCCAAAGAGATCTCAGTCCATTCTGGGATTTTTCCACATGATACATACTATCACAAATTTCCCAAATTGGTCTTAACAAGTATTCACTTGAGGAGTTCCACGTAATCTGGTGATTTCAAATCTTTCAGGAATCTGGAAAACCCATTTCACCTGCCTCATGACAACAACGATAGCACAAAAAACACTGATCCATTGTTAATTGCAAAGCCATACTGAAAACTATGCATAAAATGAATGCTGACCCATTTCTTAAAATATCAATTATATTATAAATGTAAAAACTACCATAAAATATAGTATTTAATGGAAAAATCAAACATGATGGATTTAAAAAGAAGTCTGAAAAAAACTACTTCAAATATTAAAACAAAGAGTATAAACTATAACTAAATCAAGTATAATAAATTCTAGTACCTTGATCTTTAATATTTATATTTTGATTCATTGTAGAGTCTTAATTTTTCAAATATGTATCTTAATAGTTGGCAAAGATAACCACAAAGAAGTTCTCTAAAAGCTTTGTGAAAAAGATGTAATTTTATATTCTATGTATATTTTAACTATATAGACAAAAATGTTATCAAGTTATCCCTATTGCTATCAGTCTGAGAAACCATTATTTTGTATTTCGATTTTCAAAATAGGATTAGAGGAGAAACAAACTTGTTCTATACGAAATGATAGTGATCCAAATCCAATTAAATATTAGGTCTTAATGACACATATTTTGCTCTTCTTTTACTATCAGACTGACAGATAAATCCACAGATCAGGATCTGGTGGTCGGGCGTGGTGGCTCACTCCTATAAACCCAGCACTTTGGGAGGCCGAAGTGGATGAATCACTTGAGGCCAGGAGTTTGAAAGCAGACTGGCCACCATGGTGAAATCCGGTCTCTACTAAAAATACACAAATTAGCCATGTGTGATGGTGCACGCCCGTAATCCCAGCTACTTGGGATGCTGAGGTAGGAGAATTGCTTGAACCCAGGAGGTGGAGGTTGCAGTGAGCCAAGATCATGCTACTGTACTCCAGCCTGGGTGATAGGGCTAGACTTGTCTCAAACAAAACAAAACAAAACTAAACAAAACTAAACTAAACCCCAAAGGATCTGCAGTTCTCCAGGCCCAGGCAGAACAAGTCAGAGGAGGGAGTCCACAATTTCAGGAAGCCTATGCAGGGGCACTCAGTGACTTATTTGTAACATCACTCTTTCCCGATTTTAAATAATAGATTTCAAACAGGCACCTGGCCTACTTTTCCCAGATTATCTTATTTCATGAAAAATAATTACTTTAAATTATTTCATCACCTTGTTTCATAGTTCTTAGAATCCTATGAATTTTGACACAGTAAATTAGCTTTTATAATAATTTCATAGATACTATAAAAAATAGATAGTGATCACTTACATTCTTTAGAGAATCTTTTAGTATAAAGTAAATCAACTGATTTTCCAAAACCATAATCTTCCATTCATTTCACAAATAAGCAAACTCAATCCTGTGCCCTGTGCTAGGAATGTAAGTAAGTCTTTTTTGGTGAAGGATACAGATACATTAAAAATGTTTAAAGTAATGTGAAAAGTACCATGGTAGGAAGTGCTAAGACATGTGTCAATTGTTTTGGGGTCAATGAAGGAAAGAGAAAAACTCCCATCCTTTGGAGTCTGGGGACACATCATAGAAGAGGCAACATTCGGGCAGGATTTTAAAGGATAAACAGGAAGAATGTGCAGTTGCTGGAAACAGTGTGGGCAAAGGCTGAACAGTCTATAAGAAAGTCAAGTGTGCAGGAAATGGGAGTTCTGGGACTCTGGTTAAAGTTCTTATGAAGTCTTTAGCACTCTTTTTGTTACGTAGAAAGCACTAGAAAAGTATTATCTATCATAATCATCATTAATATTATTGTTATTGATAAATGGAAAGAACATAATAGCATATGTATCTGGCAGGGCAGGTTATAAACAGATTTTAAAAGACCTTGATGCATTAGGCAAAACTTTGGTAAACTTTACTTTGTGCTTAATTCTGTAAGCAGAAGGAAGCCAATAAAGATTTTTTAGGGAGATGGAATAAGAGTACTACTGTTTAGGCTACTTGTGCAAGGATTTTGTTAGGCATTTCCCTTACTTACCTAGCCCTCATGTATATTTTTAGATAAGAAAATTGCAACTGAAAAATTAAATAATATCCTTTAGGTCAAATTGTTGGTAGGTGGCAGAGGGCAGAGCCAATATTTATATTTAGCTTTGTTTCCAAATATTACCACCCCTAGTGGTTTTTCTGGAACTGAAAGGTTTTCCAGGAAGCTGTATTTTCAATGCCTTGGGCAATTTAGGATGAGTTTTTCACCTTCCCCCCCCCCCCCCCCACCACTACTACTACTAAAACAATATTAGTGGTTTACGTGTTGGCTATTGAGGTAAGCATTTCACTTGAATGGTCTTTTTTGATTTTTACAACTCCAGAAGTTAGGTACTAACATTTTCTCCATTTTCTACATAAGCAAATTAAGGATTAGAGGAACTGATATTGTGAGTAAAATATAAAAGTAATCAATTAATATATTTCCTAATGGTAAGTTAGGCATTATATCTTTTAAAACTCTGGCAAACGTTTATTTTGCCTGGGTACAAGTAGCATTGGATTTATTAAAAAATTGATAAAATAATTTATTTTAGACCAAATCAATAAAGCAGAAGAAAAAAATGGAGCAAAGACTTGCTGAAAGTTGTACCCAAGCTGTAAAGTAAATAATAAGTAGATAAAAAATCTCAAGGGACCAGTTATTACAGTTTTGAGGAGGTAAGTCAATTTCTTTCTGAAGAAGTCAACTTTTGCAGAGATTGACTGACTTCAAAGAAGATTACCAAGTGTGAGAAGGAAGGAGTTAGCCAGGATTATATGAAATCTACACTCCAGAAAAATCCATGAATAGAAAATAACAATAATATCCACATTGATCATTAGGTTCACTTCCTGTGTCTCCAACATAAGAATTCATAAAATTCTAGAACACTAAGAGCTAGAAGCTACTTTAAAGTTCACTGAGTTTAATTCTCAGATATCACAAACAAGGAAAGTCAGGCCAAAATTTTTATCTCATACTCTACAATGGGTACAACTGGCACAACATTTTGGGAAAAGAGAACAGACATAAAAGGTGTGGTAGACAGGAAAATGGCCTACCAAAGATGGCTATGCCCTAATCCCCTGGAACCTGCGAATATGCTACCTTACTTGGCAAAAGGGATTTCAGAGAGGTGATTAAGTTTTTGTACCGTGAGATGGTGAGATTATCCTAGATTATCCAGATGGGCCCGGTCTAATCACATAAATCCTTACAAGTAGAAGTGAAAGGCAAGAGTAAATCCAAGAGATTCAACAAGAAAAAAATGCCGTCTGCTTTTGCTACCTTTAAAGATGGGGGACTGAGAGCAGAAACTAAATAATGTAGTGGTGTCTAAAAACTGGGAATGACCTCCAGTTTACAGGAAGCAAGAAACAAGAACTTCAGCTCTACAACATCAAGGTACCAAATGTTGCCAACAATCTGAATGAATGAGCATGAAATGGATTCTCTCCTAGAACCTCCAGAAAGGAATGCATGAGGAAGGCTGACACCTTGATTTTAGTCTGGTGAAGTCTGTACTCATATTTCTGATCTACAGAATATGAGATAATAAATATCTGTTGTTTGAAGCCCCCAGGTCTATGGTAGTGTGTTTCAGCAGCAATAGAAAGCTAACACAAAAGATATCCAGATTTATTGATTACAGTTAAAACAAAAATAACTAATTTTCTTATCAAATGTGCTCAAAAGTGTGAAATAGCTTCCCCTTAGTTGAAATAACACCAAATATACCTTGTTATTCCACAATCATTGATCATTTATTTATAAGTCATTATGAAGCAGGATATTTCCCTGACCCCTTCACAGGACTTGTGACAGCGGTGCCTCATTTACTCAGCCTGATGCTCTCAATTCCTCGCGGGAGAGAGCACAGGAGCCAACAAGTACGGAAACTGGAGTGAACAAGCACTGGAACCAGCCAGCCGCTTCAGTGCCAATGGGACCAAACTCCATTCACTCAGACCCGCTGTGTTCCACCTCTTGCAGGAGGGAGTGCGCAGGTGAGTGGGTGCGGGAAGCAGCCAGACACTTTAGTGCTGGCAGGAGTGAACTCCATGGAGGCCCCATAGCAGCATACAGGCAGGGGTGACTGTGACTCCCAAAGCCCCAGAGGGCTTGTTACAGTGCTATTTTAGCTCTGCCGTCCGTGGTCAGCTTAACTGTTAACAGCTCAGTGGGTCCTTTGCCTTTTCATGTGAGATGGCTAGTCTCCAGCAGCCAGGGCAAAGGGCCAGTGTGACAGCCTTTTGTATCCTCACTCGTGGCTCCTAAGCTCTTGTCTAGTGTCTGGGGAAAATGGGGTTGCATTAACAAAGTGAAAGATAGGAAATGTGCGAGATTTTATTGTCTATGAAAGTAGATCTCAGTGGGAAGGGGAGCTGAAAAGGGGACGGGGTGGGTAGGTAATCTTCCCCTGAAGTCCGACCATCTCTGGCCAGATTCTTCTCCAAAGTTGCACCATCAAACCATCTCTCTGAAGTCAAGCTGCTTCTCTCCAACGTCCAGCCATAGTCCTGTCTACCAGCTGAGGATTTTTATAGGCACAGGATGGGACGGTGTAGGTGGTTTAGGAAAAGACAACATTTGAGTGGGAAAACAGGGATAGAAGTTCTCACTTTGGGCCACGGTTTCAGGATTTTTGGCTTGAGGGTGGCATTTTTGCCAGGGACCCACCCTTTTCTGCCTAGAATTTCTCTGCCTCCTGTCCCCATCAATTAGAGATACTGTGTTCTTGCTTTAAAATACAAGCAAATACACAATGGTGACTGTAATAATTCCTGCTTATATAATCAGTTATGTCATATCCTGAAGCATCATTGACTTTACAGTTGAAGTATAACAAAAGGACATTATTGTTTTTGGAGTCACATTATCTAGGTTTGAATCCTAACACATGCCACTGGTAGCATCTATGACTAGAAAACCACTTAAGTGTTCTGAACTTCAGAATGGACATCAGCACAGTGGGGCTAATTTTCATTTCAGAGGCTTTTGAGAAGTAACTAGCAACGAGCCTAGTACTCTACAGACGCACATCAAACTTTTGCTGGATAGCTACATTAAAAAATGAAATAAAACACACAAAAAAGCATTTACTGAATCCCCACCATTTCTCAGGCTCCGGTCATATTTGTAGTGATTAGCATAGATGTCTAGACAAAAACTCTTTATTATCTAATTGAAAGGTTGTGATAGTCATTATGGCTACTGATCAGTTAGTTCCAACTCTTCACTTTCCAGATCTCTTTTAAAGTTGGATCTGGCCACGTGACTTTGCTTGACCAATGAAATTGAAGAAGTGGCTTGTGTCACTCCTACACAAAACCCGTGAGATCCAATGGCCAATTCACCATTATGCCTTGCTTTTGCTGAAACAATCATGGAAACAAAGAGGTGGACTGGCAACTGCAGTGGTCAGGGAGTATGAGAAAGAAATGAACTTTTTCATGTACAAAGCTGTTGTAGTATTAGGATTGCTTACAACCTCAGCAAAACCTAGCTTATTTTCACTTATACAAAATTTTTCTCCATTTTTTTCCATTTTGAAATATTGAATTTTTATAGGTTCAACTTTGTATTTTGTCTGTATCTAGACAGTCTCTTTCAGTAATAAATCAATTCAAGGTACATAACAATAGCCTTGAATTTCACTTAAACTGGAATGTCTTCTTTTTTTAAAAAAAAGAAATCTTGTGCACTTCTGAGGCTCCACATTGTACATTTTAAAATTCTGCACTCCTGGACACGGTTTGAACCCAGAGTTTCACGTTTAGACAGCCCACAACTAGACAAACTTGACAAGGACAAAATGGGTCAAAAGTGTCATTTCTTAGGAATAATTAAAATCATCTAATGTGGATGAGAGAGGTCAGACTAGCATCCACTTCTCACTAACCTTTAGAGTTACTGGACCGACAAAGGAGGAAGCCTTCAATAAATGTTTATAGTCAAGCCAAAAGGTTAATGGAGATAAAAGTAGACAGCCCAAAGGTAAATAATAGAGGACTAACCCAAGAAACTGGTGACATAATGTTGTCCCAGGGATTCCAAATTTTGCTAGAAAAGAAAGATACTGAGGATTTCCAAAAGGAGGGTTAGAAAGAAATGAAAGTCATAGGAAAATCTTTCCATGAGATGAGCTTATTTTTATATTACATCCCTTTAACAGAAGTAGAAGTGTTATTTGATTTAAAAAATTGGCCTCCATTGACTTTAGTTTAGGAAATACAACAAAAATACCATTAGAGAATCTCATGCCAATGCCATGAGATATAGTTTGATGCTGTTAAAAATGCCCTCGGTGTGTGGCTTCCTTAACTGGGTAACAGATCAAAAGCGCTGAGGCCTGTTTGGCTAAATACTGCTCTTTTAACAATTCATAGCTGTTTATATTCTCTCAGCTATAAAGCATATTTGACAACAGGCCTAGAGGATTTTTAAAATTACTATAGACATTACATTTATATTGTGAGAACCAGAAATATGCACACACACACACACGCACACACATTCTCTTGCCCTTAGGAACTGTACACTACCACCACTGCCAACCTCCCCTAACTGAATTATTCCCTACATTTAAATGAAAAAAGTGGTGCTGTATGTGATTTGACCTTGTACAACCACACAAAATTTTACACAGTAAAAGTTTCAGTTAATGTATCCAAGCAGTTCTCCATACTGGAACTCAATTCAAATTCAATCTGACAGTCAGGAAAATATTATATCACACTCCTTTTAACTATGTGAAATCTCTAGAGACAGTGAATTGAATTTGAAAATTTCCCTCACCAACAGCTATGGGGGCATAACAATTACAAATCTTGGACTACTTAGACTGGGGAAAAATATGCCCGGGAATAATTCAAGACCTTATACAATTGAATTTTCAGTAATCCTGGGCATGGACTACAGTATCAACATTATTTATTTGACTGGAACTATACAACTTTTAGTATGCTAATTTCCACCCAACAAAATAGTGCTTTTTAGTATTTGCCATTTAATAAGTTAAACTTTTGAAAGTTAAACCAAGTGAAAGTTTGCACTTGATGCTATTTAGGCAAAAGGCCTTTCTTTCTTTCTTCTTCTTCTTTTTTTTTTTTTGAGAATAGAGTGTCATTTTAAACTACATAAACAAAATCATTTCATTCCATGTGATCCTGTAGGGTCAACATTATTGATGTGATATAAAAACAGGTTCTCAGGCTGGGCATGTAATCCCAGAACTTTGGGAGACTGAGGCTGGTGAATCACCTGAGGTCAGGAGTTCGAGACCACACTGGCCAACATGGTGAAACCCCATCTCTACTAAAATTACAAAAAACATTAGCCAGGTGTGGTGGCAGGCACCTGTAATCCCAGCTACTTGGGAGGCTGAGGCAGGAGAATTGCTTGAACCTGGGAGGCAGAGGTTGCAGTGAGCCGAGACTGCACCATTGCACTCCAGCCTGGGTAACAAGAGTGAAAGTTCTACTAATAAAAAAAAAGAAAAAATAGGTTCTCACAGATAACACCTGAATATTCCCCATGACTAATTAATGTTAAGTACTCAAACACAGCCAGGCATATCACTTGCCTCAATTAAAATCTTGTGATTCTATTGAAAAATGGAGTAAAATGACCACTGAATTAAATTGGGATGTCCCTTAAGTGAGAGTTGCAACGTGTGCATGTGTGTATACGTGTTTCTATATACAGAGATTTCAACAAGTAACTTAGAAAACTTCCAAACGCATATATATTTTTAAAAGCTATCTTATTTGTGTTTATTGTTTGAGAAATAAGAAAACTCAACTTCTTAAAACATTATCAAAGTTGCATTGCTTGAAAAAAAATTATATGCTATACCTACTTTCGAAACTGAAGCTCAACATATTAAGAATACTCCTAAATTAGAAAATATGTGAAAAGGACAAATGGGAAAGACATTAGCAACATCCTATAACAAGAACCACTACACTATATAATTAGGCACAGAATAGATTTATGAATGGAGATTCCAGGAACATTTCATTAGATTAGAGTTTTCTTGGAGCACAGTTCTACAAAATATCCTGTAAGAACAGCATGAGAGTGAAATTCCAGAGAACTTCTGCTAACAAATGTCTTCGAGTAGAATGTGGTATGTGGGATCTCAAATATGATAAGAGACTTTTCAAAAACAAAATGAGTGTGAAATAAAATGATAGAATTCTTGGCTATTATGTCCATACTCCTTATGTCAGACAGTTTTATCTCTATGAACCAAAAATTTAAATAATCATTATCTCTGAGGTATATTTGCTTTTAGTTCTCAAATTGTTGGAACATATTATCTTAACATGAGTCACTGCTTGAATATAGGAATCTCAGCATAAGAAGTAATGATCCTGTTAGAAGAGAAAATACAAATAGTTCTACAGATATGGGCTATTAAAAACAATCTGTTTGCTTCCAAATATCATTTCATGATATTTTAAAAAATAATATAAAATTATTTTTCAAGATTACTCACTCTAAATATATAGACATTTCATTTTCAAATGGGAAGAATCTCTAGATGAATATAAACATCTAAGCTATTCAGATATTTATTATACTTTCATTTTCCAGAAAGAATAGACTCATTTCTCTTTCCCTTTTGCCAACTTCACTCCCACAGCCTCATCTGTTCCCCACATACATTTGGCTCTGAAGAGGAACTACTCCCTCCAAACTGGCAATCATTAACTTCAACCTTTTATTTTACACAGCTCTGAAAGTCACAGGGTGTTTAAGGAGTGTTGTTTTGCTCCTGGCAGAATTTCTGGGCTTGCACCTAGTGCAATGTGCAAAAAGTGTGTCAGCGCTGAAACTCTGAGAAGAGAAAAGTAAA